>NW_017132978.1:241984-299697 GCF_001652005.2 Ceratina calcarata | reverse complement strand
AATTCGCCCGAAGAATTAGCGAACTTTTAAAAAGACTTTTCGTTTTTCCTCAATAACTCCCGAACGGATGGACGTAGGGGTTCGTATTTAGAACCATTCTGTAGGGGACGACGAGAGCTACAATTTCTGTGTAAAAATTATTTGCTAGCGTCCATACTTAATTGGATATTTCCTTCTATACTTTTTAGCACGTAGCTATTTATTTATTATTAGCATTATTCTTCCGACGTCTGATATCTTTTTAATTAGAGGAGATGCATTTTTCTAAGATACATAAGCTTTTGGGATTAACTATATAGCCAATACATCCTTAAAATAGAGTGTGAATAAGATATTGCAATGTTTCCGAAAGATGCGTCGAGTTGGATTGCTGGGACGGTAAAGGGGAGGACGAGGAGCCGATAATCACTCATGGCAAGGCGATGTGCACGGACATTCTTTTTAGAGACGTGATTTACGCGGTCAGAGACACGGCGTTTGTCACGACCGAGTACCCGGTGATTCTCAGCTTCGAGAATCACTGCAGCAAGAAGCAGCAATACAAATTGGCCAAATATTGCGACGAGATACTAGGCGACTTGTTGTTAAAAGAACCTCTCAGAGATTATCCAGTAAGTAAATCTACGTTTTTATCAATACGGAAACAAATATTCGCTACTATCGAAATTTATCTCCGTCGGAAGCCTAGCGATTAGATTAGGCCTCTTTCCTTGAGTGATACGATAAATCGTGAAAATGGATTTTATGATAAACAGCTGGAACCAGGTGTGCCTCTACCGCCGCCGAGTCTACTGAAACGGAAAATTCTCATCAAGAATAAACGATTGAAGCCGGAAGTTGAGAAACACGAATTGGAGCTGTTTAGGCAAGGTCAGTTCGTGATCGAGGATGAAATTAAGGAGGACGCGAGCGCACCGCCGACTGTGGCTGCGGTCGTGGAACAGCAATCGGTAAAGGTAACACTTGATACAAGCGCCAGCATGATCTTCCCATCTCTTTCCACGATTGTTTCACGAATTCGAGGATATTAATAATATTTTTTTTTTTTTTTTTTTTTTTAGGAAGAAGTGTCGGTGGCTGAGTCTGTAGCGTCGACTACTAGCATCCAGCAGCAATCGAGCACGACCACAGACACGTTGGAACTGGCTGCGGCTCAGCCGTATACCGGGAGCACGACAAACGTCCATCCATGGTTGTCCTCCATGGTGAACTATGCCCAGCCTATTAAGTTCCCGGGCTTCGATATTGCCGAACGTAAGGCGACGCATTCTCTCGGTAACGCGTTTAAACGAGAGAAAAAATTGATGATCGTGCCCTCTTATACAGAAAAGAATATTCATCACAATATGTCTTCCTTCGCGGAAACCGCTGGCCTGAATTACCTAAAGACGCAAGCGATTGAGTTCGTCAATTATAACAAGCGTCAAATGAGCCGGATTTATCCGAAAGGCACCCGAGCGGACTCCTCGAATTATATGCCGCAGGTAATGATTTCCAATGTGCACGTAGACACGGCGTACATAGATAGTATTTACGTATTACCGCATCGACGATCGATTGGGAACAGGTCTTTTGGAACGCCGGATGCCAGATGGTGTCGTTGAACTTCCAAACTGCAGACTTGCCGATGCAACTGAACCAGGGCAAGTTCGAGTACAACGGCTCGTCGGGGTATCTCCTGAAACCGGACTTCATGAGGCGAGCAGATCGGAGCTTCGACCCGTTCGCGGAAAGCCCGGTGGACGGTGTGATCGCCACTCAGTGCAGCGTTCAGGTATATCAATTATTTCGTTCAATCATTAATTATTAACATTCCATTAAGTTATAAAATGTATATTGATTTGATTCGTAGGTGATCGCGGGTCAATTTCTGTCTGATAAGAAGGTGGGAACGTACGTGGAGGTTGAGATGTACGGTTTGCCTACTGATACGATTCGGAAGGAGTTCCGGACGCGAGTAGTTCCCGCGAACGGCCTGAATCCTGTTTATAACGAGGAGCCCTTCCTCTTCCGTAAAGTCGTCCTCCCTGATTTAGCAGCTTTGAGATTCGCGGTTTACGACGAGTCCAACGGCAAACTGTTGGGTCAAAGGATCGTACCTTTGGACGGTCTGCAATCGGGGTACAGGCATATATCTTTGCGTACGGAGGCGAACTTCCCTATGTCCTTGCCTATGCTGTTTTGCAACATCGAGATCAAGATTTACGTACCGGATGGTTACGAAGGTAAGATAATTTATAATAAACTATTATTTATAATATTGAAACGGTTTTTTTAATCCGCAGGACTAATGGATGCGCTGACGGCGCCACGGGCCTACAAGAAACCAGAGAACACGTCGCAGAATAAAATGCGTGGACTCGGGATAGAAGAGAGCGACAGCAAGAGACACCCAGACTCTGCGCCCGCTCATCGCGAAGCGCCTAAACCACGCGGTAAATTTCCACTTTGCATATTTCTCTTCGAACTTCTATCAAACGTTTCCCCTTCCAGAGGAAATGAAATTCAACCCTATAACGGCGGAATCGTTGCGACAAGAGAAGGGCTACCAGAAAGTGCTCAGGAAGCAACAGAAGGAATTGGAAAATCTGAAGAAGAGGCAGCAGAAGGAGAAACTTGCCGTCCAGAAACAGCACTGCACTGCGATAGAGAAAATCATCAAGGGAAAAAAGTATGACGAATTAAAATACATTAATAAAATTCAAAGCAAGTTGAAGGAAAAAGGAATTGAGAAAAGTATAACATGCCTGTTAATTATATTTCTCTCTCTCTTTTCTTCACACTTTAGACACATGTGGAAGCTGTGATCCGTAGTTAATGTCAAACTAAAATTAATTCTTATATTTGTTTCATTAGCAAAACTGAACTGTCGAGGGATCCTATCGTACGCCGTGAAGTTTCCGAGCAGACTGTCCAATGGTCTCGTCTGGCCGATAAACAACGACGAGAGGAACGCGACCTGGTGCGTTCCCATCTGGACGAGAGGAGGAACACGTTGAGGAAATTATGCGTGGCCGCGCAGGTCGCTCAGCAGAAGCAGCTGGCGGCTCGGCACGAGCGGGAGATCAAAGAGATGAACGCGAGACAGGCGAGGTTGTCGGTGGAGAGCATGAGGGAGGTGATGAATGATAAGACGCTGAAGACTCGAGGAATTAAGGAGGGTAGGCTGAGGGAGAAACAGCAGAACAATACGAAGAAGTTTATGGAAGAGAGGAGGATCGCGCAGATGATTCAGAACAGGGAAAAGGAGAAGCTGAAGGTGATCCACGAGAAGCAGCTGGAGGAATTGCAAAAAGACATGAACGCGGTAATAGAAATAATTGTTTATTAATTAATAATGATTTTATGACTGAACCTCGAAACGAGCTGTCGATGTTTTCAGATTGTAGATATATTCAACAACGAGGAGATCGAGTACGAGTTGGGCCCTAAGACCGAATGCTACGTGTGATCGCCGTTACGAGTAGCCGGGAAGCTAAGGTGCTGCATTCAGAGTAATCCGCTCCTATCGTTAATACACAACTGGAATTGGGATCAAGCATCGTTCTCAGCTGCCCTGAGAAACGGAAGCAACAAACAAGCCGCGATTAAACGTATTCTAATTCACTCTCCTGAATATTTTTTTATATAAAACGAAACATCTTGTAACTCCGTATAAACTGTGTCCGTCGTTGCACGAGCAAGTACCTAGACTAAACGAGGGAGTCAATAAAAAAAAAAACTAAAGTGATCTAGTCAAGTTCTTACATCAATAAGTACATATTATATATTTATTATACGTGCATATATATACATACATACATAAATATATATATATATACGAAAATATAAATGAGAAGCGGATCTCTGCGCCGCGGGATTCGACGGTTTCAATATTTTTCGATTGTTAAACGCTATTACCGAATTCTATCGCGTGCGTGGGAAATGTGATCGGATGCGTGTGTCTGTTTCATCGCCTAATGCCTAGAGGAATTGTGTGATGGGCACATTTCGCTGTATATTCTATACTCCGACTACTACTACTACTACTACAACTACTTATGCTTTTTATGGACGGTGTACCGGCGACGACGGCGCCGTTGGCCGCAGTTAGATTTATTATAGCGCCTCTTCACGATCGAGCAGGTACTCGTTTCGAGGATACGTTCGCATTTCCTTTGTTTTTTATTCACCTTGAAAGAGTACTCCTCGTACGAATGGTCCAAAGTCGTGACGCCGCGAGCCAAAACGTTGTACATAAAAGAGAAATGAATTACCGGACGAATGGAGAGCCTAGCATTAATTGTCACGTCGTTGTTTTCAATCTAATGATGTTATTTACAAAAAAAAATTATTATATTAACCTATATATTATACATATATATATATACATATACACATATATATGTATATATATATTGGATATAAAGGAGTAAGGAGAAATAAAGATTGCTAGCTCGATCTGTTAAACGTATCCCTTGAATCTTGATGAATCGATTGGACCCTTATAATTGGTAATCGTAGTTGAAGAAGTGCTGGGGTTCCTGACGTTTCAAGCCTGCATTGTTCACGCCGTCTCCGAACGGGACTGAAGACGATACGCTCACATAATTAACGTATATACAGTGTGTCAAAGTGTTACAGTCCGATTACTTGAACCCTTAAAAGGCAGACCCATTCATGTGGTCAATGTCGCCTTCCTGTAGCTTCGGGCTAAGCCTCCGCTTTTCTTTCCAGAGGTATAAGTGCACAGGAGGGTGCACTTAAGTACGGCAACCACATGAATGGGACCGGGTCCTTTCTGTCTAAATATACGTAGAGGAACGGAACGGATATAGCGAGGTCGTAAAACTTGAAATCGACACTTGTTTCTATGCCACTCAAGACCAGTAGCCAAGATACAACGTTTGAAAATAAACTCGTCTAATCGAACTGTAACACTGACACGCATATATTTTCACTTTTGCCATTACCTCCTGCCAAGTGATTAAAATTAGCCTGACCACCGATGGGCGCTTGGTGGCCGTAAAATTCGTTCCCTGGATCTAAGTTCCCTCCTTGAGCCCTGAAATCTCCGAACAATTGCCCACCAGCATGATTCGCTTGACCATCTTGATAAGCGTTTTGAAAATGACCAAAGTAGGATTGCCTCGGTGTTCTCGCCGCGACGGAGACGATCATAATTACGATACACAACTGGAGAACGTGAAAATATATACCAAACACGATTGCGTTATAAAAAAATTTGGAAAATAATTTCACTTACGTAATATTTCATAGTGACGTTCTTTCAAGATCTTCGGAAGTTGTACTAAACGCTTCCCCTGATGGCAATCGCTTTATATTCATTCATAACGCGTTTGGGAAATCGGTCGAATGCAAAAATTGCACCCTTTGCAAGCGGTTACCAAATCGTAAAACGATTCGTCGTCGAGGCTTCTTGCGCAATCGGTGTAACGACACAGCGATTCCGCGAAATAATCAGGATTCGGTCGGTGTGCACTCCGGTTGACCGGATCGTAATTAATCCCTTACGTAGAGGCTGGCATCGAACCTGACGTAATCGCGCCGACTGATAAAAGGCGAAAATATGCGCGTATCTCGCCCGATCGTTGTACAAGTTCCCAGCTTTCCCACGTGATTTAGGTTGAAAAAGGAAACTCCGAGTAAGGCGACGAACGAGATAATTTCGTCCTTAACCAATCGGAGTTCGTTAAGAAATGAAAATGCATACCCGTGTTCGAAAAGCGAGTTAAACGCGACTTTAAGAGGGACGATAGCGCAGTTCGTTCTGCGAGGGGGAACTTTCGCGAGGAAATGAGTTTGCACGAATCGACAGATTAAGACCTCCGAGGAGAACGCAATCTAAGGACGGGAGATCGCCGTGGATCCGTAATCCCGTGTTGCGGAAAGAAGGACGTCTGGCTGTTCAGCAATTCCGTAAACCGGAATTGTTCCGGCTGGATAAAAGGGTTCGGGAAAGTTTTGCGAAAATTAGCTCGCTATCGAAACTTCGCGTTTTCAAACAGCGCGCGGGCCGCTTTAAGCTTTTAACGAGTTTCAATCCGGTCGTTGTCGCGCTAAGAGCTTTCATCCCGGCGATATTGAAGAACCACTCCGGGCCGAGATTACGGGATCCGGGGAAAAGTTCGACGAAAATCAACAGTTTGGAATGAATGTACGCACAAACAACAAGCATATTTCCATCATTCGTTTCTTTATTGTACAATCTGTGAAACTTAGCTGAATTACGCTTGGCTACGATCGGTCACGGCTGGTCAACGACAGTCCTGGCGTCCTGGTTCCTTCCCACGTACGCCCTTTCGCTGTCTCGTTCTTCCAACGCGATTGCATCCCATCATTTGTCTCCGATTGCCTCTTAGGCGCACCACGGTTTTATTTGCGACTGGTAAATCGGGGCGTGGACCATGGGTTGCGGAAGCTTCACGTAATTCACCTGCGGCGCCTCTACCTGGACCACCTTCGGCTGGTGGACCGGATAAGAGATCTGAGGCTTATGAACGACCTGGGTGATCTGAGGCGCCTCCACCTTCTTCAGGATCACTTTGGGCGGCTGGTACATGAGCTTTTGGTACATAGGCTCGGGGTAAACAGGCTTTTGGTATATAGGCTGGTGGTAAACAGGCTTTTGGTATATCGGCGCGTACGATATCATCGGCTTCTGGTAGACCGGGTAAACGACCTTCGGCTGAGCGATCGGCTTCACGATGACCGGCTGCGGGGCCTGCTTCACGTAGGTGATCATCGGTTTCTGCACGTGGACCATCGGCTCGATCGGTTTCACGTAAATCTGTGGCGGCGGCGCGTACGAGATCGAGTGCGAGTGGGACGGTGGACACGGGTTGAAGTACGACTCCCTTTTCATCGACATCTTATCGTCCATCTCGTCCGCCGGCATTTGCATATGCATGTGCATGTTCATGTTCATGTTGGCCATCTCCGAGCGGACGCTCGACAGCCAAATCAGGCACAGGATCTAAATTATAATTACAATGAGTCAGACACCGATCAGAGGATCGCAGCTGCGATTTTACTTACCAGTAACCTGAACATGATTTCGATGACCTGGGAATCCTATGAAAGATTGAACGTCGGATCTAATGTCCTGGGTGAAACTAGGAGTGTGCCGTGCGTGGCCGCGGGTTTTATAAACTTTTCCTCGATTTGAACGGTACGGCTGGACCGAAGTCGAATGCGATTCCCTTAACCGGCGTAAAAAGCGGTCTTCGGTCGGCTGCCGTGATGCAACCGATTGCGCCCCGGTATTTCCTGAATAAATTCTGCACCTGGGGCGAACCGCGGTTACGTCGTCGACGTCAGTCCCGCGGCTAGTCATTGGCCGGTTTCTGGACCGAGAACATCGAGAGGGTCGCCCCGGGTGTCGCCTAAAGTTATTCGGAAAAAGGTAAAACGGCACCGCTTGAGATATTTAGTGCGGTCTTATCTAATTTATAACGTTGCTCGCCCAAGTTGGACGGCAATAAATTAGGACATGATTGATCATGACTTACTCCGCGAGTTGGTCGTCGATATCTGCGTTATAGTAATAAAAATAATAAAACCGGCTCGGAGGAAAACGGATCGCAATAAATTTCGTTAATACAAACTAACGTACGCATAATAATAATGAATTGCTTTCTCCAATTTGCGCAGTAATTATTTAATCCAGGCGATTGGAAAAAGTAGACGGAGTCTCCGGATTGGCGAGATCCGAGCGGGCTTAGCTGACCCAATTAAGAAATACTGCGATACAAAGAAAAAGTGACTCGCACAGCTGCGCGCGCGTTGGACGAACCCGCGGACTAGCGACGGCTTTCGAAACCTTTTTAATCGTTCCGACCAGGGGGAGAAAATTGACGCCGTTACGAAAACAACATGTTTATTCCACAAACGTAACAACGTATATCACATTAATGTAACCAGCAACGGGCTATGTACAGGTATTATAATTGAAATTTATTCGTGTCGTATGTATTTCGATCAATGCTTCCATCCGTGTCCTTTGCTCTGGTGATGGAACACGTGCTTGTAGACAGGTACGTGGACCGGATACGGTTTCGGAATCGGCACCGGGAAGTGCTTTTCGACTGTTACCGCGTACGGTTTCTCCACGACGTACGGCACCTATTGACATTTCAATATCCCCTCATAACTTAAATACAATAATTTCATAATTCAATAAAAATATGAATTTTTAGTCGTTTGCATTTAGACGCAGTGCAATTCTTACAATCGATCCAAGTACTTATGCATTACCTTCTTCTCTACGACATAGGGCTCGGGTTTCTCGACTGGAATTTCGACATGTTTGACAACTTCCACAGGCACCGGATGTGGCACAGGCACCTCGACTTGATAGGGTTGCGGAATAGGGACCTTGATATGCTGGGGAACCGCCACCGGGACCGGGTGCGGAATAGGTATTGCATATTTCTTATAAATAGGAATCTCTACGGGTTTTGACGTCTCGTGGTAAGTAGAGCCTCCGCCGTGTTCCTCTTCGTAGGAAGCGCACGCCAACGCGACTAACGCTGTGAACACCTAAAATCAATAAGAAATCAATAAGAATTTACGAAAATTTTTATGCACGTTACGAAGAGACTTACGAGTATCCTCATTGTCGTTTGCAGTTGCCGATCACACTGTAGCGAATCGTAAGCGCGGAACCCGCTGTGTTAATTCACCACGAGCTGTTTAGTGCCTTCAAAGTCACGGCCATGTGCTTATATACCAAAGTCACTTTCTCCCTTCTCTTTATTACGTTTGACTCTTTCTACTCGTGTACCCGTACGATCGCCGTGTCTACGATTGAATACACAGATATAACTTCGCGGATTCTGGCCTCTTCCGTTCATAAATCGTGGAACCTCTCGCTTTTTTAATGGCCACGTATTGTACCGACTCGCCAGACGAGTTGGATAGCGTCCAACGCTCAGTTCGTCAACCTAGGATAATTACAGGGCCAATAATTACGGCAGAAAGGAGCATTGAGAGATTCGCGAGATCCCACGAACACTTTCGATTTTCACACACATTCAAAGAAAATTGTTGTACCCAGCGAAAGGAAACGCATTCTTCTGACTGTTATTACGATATTAAGTAATTGAATTTCTAATTAAATCACTGAATGCAACAATCTTGAACAAAATTAAATTTCTGAACAATTAAACGAATATTCTAATTCAATTATTTTATAATCACGCGTAATTGGACTTGTTAAACCTGCATGGATCACGTAAATGCGCTTACGGATTTCCGAATTTCCAGTGGAATTAATTGTAGCCGATGTACTTTCGTGTGGAGAATTATTAAAAACGCGTTATCGGCGAAAGGAATGTTTGATATTTGATATGGAACATCGTGCGGGCAGGGTGTGGTCGTGGGAGAGAAGATTCGAATCGTACGCGATACTAATCCGTATCAGCGAACGGAACAGTGAAAGTGTATCTCGAGTAAAAGTGGTTTCTGCGCGAGATGCAAGAACGCGTCTACCGTCTCGCGTTATGGCGAATCAAGATCGTGCCGGATTTCTGCCGGGATGGTGACTGGCTCGTTGCTAGCAGCTCACGGGTTGTAGGAAACGATTACGCTGTTTCCTCTTTTATATGTACAACCGCGTTTCTCGTTTATCAGTCGTCTTACTCGATTGACTAATTTCTAAAATTCCTATTGATTAGATAAGGTCAGATGGTTTTTCTTTTTTTTAAATATGATTTATTAACAAACGTAGGTTCTTAAACTTAACAATTGTATAAAAATGCAAACAAACATGTGTCAACGGCGTGACAAACGTGTCGGTAACGTTCTCGTCGACGTCGACGCGTCGTTAGGATCGGGTATCACGCGTTGTTGACGGCCGCCTCGAGAAAGCGTCGCGAGACAACCGGAACGGGGAATTAAATAAGTTTAGATTCCGTGTGAGAAGAAACTTTCTCGTAAAACGATAGCTCCGCCGTTGGGACGATTCGCGTGTCGTGCGTTCGAGCTGGCGCAGCGGGGTGAGGTCGACCTAGTGCCACCCCTTGCCCTTTGAAGTGTAATGGAATACGTGCTTGTACACTGGCACATGAACTGGATACGGCTTGGCCACCGGAATCGGGAACTTCTTCTCGACGTACACCGGATACGGCTTCTCCACCACGAAAGGCACCTGAATGCACAATTACACGTTACATATACGACGTCTTCATTTTCTAAACAATTTCTTTGACTCGTGTTACTATTTTTTATTAACAATTTAATACGCGTCACTCACGTGCTTCTCGACGACGACGGGCTCGGGCTTTTCCACAGGTACTTCTATGTGCTTAACGACCTCCACAGGCACCGGGTGAGGAATCTCGATCTGCACCGGTTGAGGCTGCGGAATCGGGATCTCTATTTTCTGCGGTACTTCAACTGGCACCGGATGAGGAATCGGAATCGCTGCAACGAAATATAAATTAATAAATCCGTCAAATCGACTGCGTCATTCTGATTTACCATATTTTTTATAAATCGGAATTTCCACCGTGTGATGCTTCTCCTCGTAGGTCGAGTGTCCATGATCCTCCTCCAAGTAACCGGCGGTAACGATACCAGCGATTATCGCGACGCCGAACAAAGTAATCTGTAATCATTAGTCAATAATCTTCGGGTTTGCAAATGAGTATTTGTAATATTTATTGCTTGGATCATTTGACTGGTTAAAATTCTAATTAGACATTCACTGTAATTAGCATAAATCTTACAATCGGATTCATGCTTGCAGATCTTCTCAAGGGGGTGTTTATTGTCTGAGCACTGGGTTCGAGCGTTGAATGTCAGTGGCAGCGCAGTACTCAGCTTATATACGAACATCGATTCCACCACCTTTCACTGATTCCTGTGGCACCAGGCCGCAGACCCTTTCCAGGGTATATCGAAGTTCGTTTACCGTCGGACAACCTTCGGGCGAACTCCACACGCGCGTCGCAATGAATATGAAAGGATACTGCACGATTTTTCACACGGTTCATCGAACTACACGACGTTCACGGTTTACCGGAAGTGCGGATTACGTATCTGCGGATGTAGGAAGTCCGACCCACGGATGTGTTTCGACGTTGGCGTAACGCGTTCCCTTTAGTAGATCTCGTTAACTGAACCGTCGACACTTGCTGAGAAAAATACTTTCTCGTCAACAAAGACGAGATTAATAAAGCAGCGCAATATTCATTAAACTCTTATACATTTACAGAAAAAATTATGTTCGAAACATTATGAATTTAGATTTTATTAATAAATATAAATCAGGTTTTATTCTGCATAGAAACTGCAGTATGTTAATCATAATGTAAATAGAATTGGAATTAGAAACTTGGGATTGAATTCAGTGAATGATGTTTAAATTGGCAGATGAAACGCGATTAGAAGAGGAAGCCGGAAGCAGAGATTTTAATGTGATTTCTTCGACGGAACATCTGTACGCGTTGAAAAGGCTTCTCAAAAAGCTTGGGTCCGATCCGAATCGGTGATTCGATTTCTTGTGTAATCATCATCTGCGGTTTGGCTGTTAGCAAATCTGAAGTTTACCGGAAGTGAAGGTGAAGAGCCGGCCTCTCAAACTTTTCGATCGAATGAAAGTCCAAACGGCGTTCACCTGTGTGTGAAAGGACTCATCGGAAAAAAAATCGATCGGTCACGCCAATCTTTGTTCTCGTAAAAGTGAATTTCTGCATTATTATGAATAGCAGGTAGCTGAGTGAGAGCAGGAAGCGTATTTATATCTCTTTACGCCACAATCCGTCGGATCGAAGTGACAGGCAGTTTTCATACAATCTAACGTTTACCACTTAACAAAGTAATTATTATTACTAAACTGTGCGCTTTCATGGGGAATAAAAAATACGAGATATTTCGATAATTAATTAGTAGGAGATAAGAAATCCACAGTTATGGCAATTATGCATCGATAACGGGAACTGAGGATAAAATCCGAAGATAGAAAGTGAATTACGATATGATATATGAAGATCCACTATTCTCTATGCAAATGTTCGTCGTCCGAAATTTATATAAAGATATGCATCGAACCCGGAAGAGCCTTATTAGACTCGTCCCATTAAATTAATAGCGAATCTTGAAAGCGAAAGCTGATCGATTAACAATTCTTAACGCCACGGTTTATTCGCCTATTTATCACGCGCGCGACCTCGAATACTGTTTCAAGCAGCTTGTTATTGGCACGCGATGCCCGTCGTGTCAGAGGAGACGGCGAATCCATAGGATAACCCCTGAACGTGTTTCGGCTGAGAAATCTATTCACGGCGACCCCTTTTGTTCTCGATTCGGTGAGGAACACGACCCGGCAACCTCACCAGACGAGATCTGCCTAGAAAGTAGATCTTCCTGCTTCTGTCTTAAACATCTGTGAAATTCGGAGAAACTGGAATGCCAGTGTTAAAAATATAAATCAATACTTCATTGTTCAGATCATGGGCCGATCTCTCGAGAAACGGACTTCTCTTTTCTTATTTTTCGTCGTTCTTTCTCTATGGAAAACTAGTTCGGGCTGACGTTAACGTATATCTCACAGGGAACGTTTCGTTATTTCCCAGAGGTGAGTAAACTGTGCTACTAATGTTCCTCGCTCAATTTTTGCCGCGATATTCTCCGGTGGCGTCCTGTAACTCGGAAAGTTACACTCTGTATTCTTTACACCTTGTTTTTCATCGCCTCGCGCTATACAACCTTAAGGATGTATATACTGAAACAATGCTAGCACGTTGAATTTGTTATTATAGATTCCTGTTACTATTAAAAAGCTATCTGTAAAATTTTAAATCAATTCGTGGGTTTTTTGAAAAATTATAGTCACTTAAAATTTGCATGTACTCTTGTGGTAATCAGCAGCAACCCAAAGAAAATATTTCTGGTATTTGGTGTGCATGTGCGAAGTTGAAAGGAGTTGAGGACATACAGGAAGATAGATCGTCTCCACACCATTGTTATAAAATATTTTCATTCATTAAATATATTTTTATGTGCGATCGTTACGTTATTTTATATCCTTGTTATCTCCTTTGGTTGATTGCCAAGATCAGAGTAGATAGATCATCTCTATGCCATACTTTCGCCTCAACACTTTCCGCATGATGCACCTCTTCCTTCCTCGGTTTTTTCCCCTATCGTGCAGCTATGCTTCTATGCTAATGCAACTCATCCCATATGCATTTCCAGGTGGTGATCCGACAATTACCGCATCACGAACTCGCAATATTACTATTAATGTCGACTTAGAGTTCCTCGAGAAAGGGACTGGAAAAACGTCGAGTGAAAGCGTTCGAACTTGGTTTTCGTTTTTCACGGTCATTCAGATCTTCTCATAAGAAGAATAATCATGCAGTTGTGATTAATTTCATCACAGACCGACACCCGATAGATCCGTGTTCTCTAGTTACGTTCACTTTCCTCTAGTTTTACGTTTTTTTTTCATTGCACAGATTCTGAATGCTCGAATTCACGAAGGTCAATGACAGAAGAAAGGAATTACGAGTACTTTCCCTATGAGAGACATTCTCCTTTCCCATTCCCATTCCCCACATTGTTGCGGAACGCCGATCAATAATCGTAACTCACCGTTAACGTAACAACGTCCTACGAGACTTTTATTAATCCGGCAATTTTTCCATATGACAGATAATCCGTGCGATTGATTTTATCGATATCACTGGACGCACCAGTAAACGAAACGGTTATCAAATAAATTCTGGACCCGTTCGCTGTACGGCTTCCAACCATAGAATTATTTGTTGTAATGAAATATAAACGGTGCGTTTATAACGATTCAATCGGATTTATTAATAAATAACGACAACATGTACAATTATATAACATAAAAAAAAAGTGGACAGAAATAGCTAACGTGTGACACCGCTTAGTAGTGACCCTTGTGCCTGTGGATCACCGTTTTGTAAATTGGAATTTTAATTGGTATATGCTTCACCACTGGCACGGGGATGTGTTTCACCACGGTAAACGGAACCTTCTTCTCGACTTGCACGGGTATGATTTTCTCGATCGGTGTCGGTACCTTTTTCTCCACTTTGGTGAACACTTGCTTCTCCACCTGCGAACGTTTAGAAAACCGTGTGTATCGATTTCAGGTAAATTAAGATAGGAGCGATAGAATTTCAATTAGGAAACCTCGTAAGGGACTTCTTTCTTGACGAACACCGGGACCTGGTAGTTCTGCGGCACCTTTTCGATCTCCAGCTTGTGAACGGGAAACGGGACGTGCTTCACCACTGGTACTCCTGTCGCGGTTGAATTTTGTGAGCACGCGTTCGGGATTTATTTATCACAGAATGTACGTACCGATGTGCTTGATAACGTGTGAGAAATGCCCTCCGTAGCCCCCATGCTCTATCTCCTGCTCCGATCCTGATCATACAACAGAATAAAACACAGTGTTATCGCGTGTTGACGAAGAGATATGGATAACGTTTAAACGCGGGTCAGACCTGATTCGTCCCAGCCTATACTTCCACCGTCGTGATCCAAGGAGACTTCACCCAGAGTTAATCCGTGACCACCGAATTCCAGTCCCCCCGCCCAGCAGGAAGCGACAGTAGTCAGAATTACGATCTTTAAGTAAAATAAACGATTAATTTTAATTATGAGCAATCGATTTTTGAAATTGTTTCATTCGGACGTACAAGCGTCTTCATGTTCACCACCTGGTTACTGGCATCTACCGTGAATAAAACATTAGCTTGAGACGAATTGTTGGATCTTATATAGTGCAAGGGACACGCAACCCCACTATCGTGCGAAATTCTACCCGGCACCTTCACTATCAGGTTCCATTTCTCCATTCCGCCGAATGCTACGTGTGGGATGGAAATAGTTACATAACGATCTGATTTCCTCGTTAGAGCGAGTTCGTCCCGCCCGTTCCGATCAGTTTTCTTACTCTCTCATTAGAGGAGTTGATCGCACGGCTCGTTTCCGCTTATCCGGGACAAAATCCGATCGAGTGCACATTGCATGCATTCTACGGCTAGTGGGAGTCCCTGGCTACTTCCTACTTTCAGCAATCTTAATCCGGTCGACATATTAATCATGAAACTCGGATGCTAATGAACCTCGGATAATAATCAGGAAAGGAGGATATAAAAACTAATATTAAACAGCCATTAAATACGATGAAAAGCGTGATAAGCTTGTAAATAATTTGTTTAAAGTCGGGAGAGCGCATTATTGTAGTTGGTACACGTGATATAAAAAATTCACGCTGCGTTTACTCGCGTGTTGATAAAAGCCCGAATTAAACTGATTTAAGCCCGAGCCATATCTTACAGACCGCCGGTTCGAGTAACTAGCAATAAATTACTTAATTTTACGACGATTACAACCCATTTGAGAGCGTCGCGTGGAAGCATTGACCGAGTCGCTTCCTGCACAGAGGGATTACTCGTCGATTACCGCGGCGAGCCTCCTTTGTCTTCACGGTTCATTTGCGCCGTTCGTATCTCGTCCGCGAACGCTCACTTTCCACGGAATCTCCCGTCGAAAATACTAGTGAAAGTTCCGATTACGATCTCGACCGGCTCGAACACATCAACGCAACGGGACTGTTTCGACTTATTATCTACAAAAGTACGGAAAAAAATTGTCCGCTTCGTCCAACGTGGAAAGTTCTTTCCTCCGATTTCACCTGAGCTGTTCTCGGGCCTGTCTCAAAATCTGTACTTCGTTTTGTGCTTCAGTAAAATTATAGCTTAGTATATAGAACAATTTCTATGTATTTGGAAATAAATTATAGTTCGGAATCGTCTGTATTTATGTACTATACAAGTACAAGTGTAGTAGGAAACTGATGTATGAACTTTCTCTTGAAAAGAACAATAGGAGCATACGTATAATTTTTTAAGCATTTTATTCGAAAACGAAAAGTAACATGTATAAAATTAAAAAAGATATAATAATAACAATGCTTAGTATATATACAGAAGGAAAACAGTGAGTCGTTGCAACCTCGAGTCCATCGCGATGTTGAATCGAACTCGAGTGTAGTCAGTGCCTAATTTTTAGTGCTTCTTCGCGTGGTGGTAGATCGTCTTGTACACGGGGATCTTTATCGGGTAGGGTTTGTAGACTGGCACTGGCACGTGCTTTTCGATCGTGATGGGCACCGGCTTCTCCACCGGGACCGGGATATGCTTCTCCACCGGGAACGGGACTTTCTTCTCCACGGGGACTGCGACGGTCTTTATCACTTGCACAGGAACCGCTTTTGCTACCGGATGCGCCACTGGGTACTGATGGGGCACGCCGACGGGCACCGGATGGGGTACAGCGATCTTCACGATGTGAGGAACCGGTACTCCTACAAATATTAAATATTAATTGGAAATTAAAAATATAAACGATGTATAATAAGTACATATATAAATGACCAGATAAATGGTCGACGAATCTGCAATTTATTAATCACGATCATAGTAATCTTACTTACCAATATGTTTGATCACTTTGATTGGCACTGGCTTTGACACTTCAACGTGTTCGGACACGGGTTCGCTATGCACGACACTGTGTCCATGGTCGAAGGATATCCCATGCCCTTCGTCACCACCCTCGTGTCCCCCTCCGTATCCTCCTCCGTATCCTCCTCCGTATCCTCCCCCGTATCCTCCCCCGAAGGACGAATAATCCGAACTCGAGTGATCGTCGGACGATTGGTATCCTCCGGAAGATCCTTCGAAGTTTCCGCCGTGATCTCCGCCTAAATCGCCGCCGTGACCTCCGCCTAAATCGCCGCCGTGGCCTCCGCCAATGTCACCCCCGTAGCTACCACCGTAATCACCGCCGTAACCTCCACCACCAGAACTGGACGCACTGTCGTGGTCGGATCTCTCCAGGGGCTGGAAACCGCTGTACAGCTGAGGCTGGAATTCGGGCTGGTACCGAGTCAGGTACTGAGGCTGATATTCGTTGCTATCCTGTTTCACGATCAACGGCGCGGCCGTGGCCAAGGACACCAGAGAAAGTAGCACCTGAAGGTAAAGTTCGCGTCAGTGAATGTGCATTTGAATGTCGGCCGAGTGCAACGGAAGGAGAACTTGAATATCACTGAAATTAGAAATCACTATGGGACAATATTTTCAAAAATAATTTTAAATATTAAATAAATCCGAAAAAATTGAAATTGGAAGAAGTCGTAGTAGTGAATATTAAACAGATCCAGGAAAGTTAATATTTCTCTCGAAGTTTCAAGGAGCAAAATTATATGTTAAGAATTCAGGGAATTATTGGAAGTCGCCGAATATTCTACTCACGAGTTTGCTCATGTTTAGAGACATATAGAGCAGTGCACCTAGCTTAGATGTACAGGTTCCTACAGCGACTGATACATCTTTGCTCATTGCTCGTCTTAATATACCGTCGAGCCTTTCACTGTCGAGGATGTAATTTAGTCCGCCGCTGCGTCGCGATTTAACGCCGCGGACCGTACCAATTGTTTGCCAGTCATCGGTCCGGCGAGCACTTGGTAAACGTATTGGCTGGCGAATTCACCGGCCGCCCGTGTGAATTGCACAGTTTCTGTTCTATTCTGTTCAATCGTCGAGTGAATGCCGCCTCTCACGCTCACAATTTTCATCTCCGCTACCACCGTTGCGTCGACACATATGCTCGAAAAACTGTGTGGACGTCTCGTCGCGATTTATAGTTCGTTGACATCGCAGCCTTAGCATTGACATTATGAATAAAACATGACTGCTAGGTTTGCTGTCTCGCAAATAGCGACTTAATGTTCCCGCAAATAGTTTTACGGGAAGTGAACAATAAACTAGGAATAGAAATCATAATTTATTTGCGAAACCTGTTTCATTGGTATCATTACATAAATATAATCTTATAGCATCGAAGCGTGAAGATCATCTATCGATCACGCACTGTGATATTCATGAATGTATAAAAACTGATCAGACTTCTCTCACATTTATTACAACGTAATAAAAATAGTTTTCAAAGATAGTAAATATATTCTATTAAAGAAGATGTATAACAAATTTGCATCTGAGATAAACTCCTTATTGAGATTTTGCAGGAAACGGTATGTGACAAATATAATTAATCGCGAGGATCGCGTGCAGCGGTATTCGCAGTACAGAATCCAGCTCACGTAGGCACGCGTTTAACCAGACTTGTGGAGAGAGCATAACGAACGCTCTCAGAATCATCTAAGCACGAACCGCGCTATCTGTTCATTACTATCCGGAAAATTATGATAATTACGAGACGCCCGAGATACCGTACAATTCGTGACTTAACATTTCCAATGATTCTTTAGCCGTTCATCGCGATTTAATGATTACCTATTTTGTAATAACTTGACTGAGTATTAACAATAATAGGAAAAGGGGAGGAGAAGGAAATTGCGAACGCTTAAGGAAAATCGTCGTAAATCATACATAATGTGTGATTCGTTTCCAACTGTCAGACTCTATAGGCGACGGAAATACAGCGTTGTACTCGTTGACAATGGCGTGAATGAATAGTACACGAGTATACATATACGCTATCTCAGACATAGGCTGATTCGTCAAGAGTGCTGACAATAGCCGTGGTATATCGGATCGGATCAGCTACTCGTAGCTGAGAATGGATGGAAAATAAAGAAGAAAGAACAATAAAGTCGATGACAATTCAGAATACGATAAATATTTCATAGAGACTGACTAATGTCTGACTACTATCTAAACTGCTTTCATATTATGTACTATCTACTATCTACCGTTCACATACATTCCTTCCTGAATCACTGCTCGATAATAGTGCTTAATAATAATCGACATATAAACCATAATTCATCTCAGAAACTATGTGATAAAATGCACTGAAACTTCGCATAAGTATTTATCAGGTGCTTAATTAATTTTGTTGAAAGTTTCGTGATTATCTCGAATAGTGTTCATTTAGGAGATAACTACCTTAATTATTTCGTATCTCGGGTGGTATTAAAATTGTCAAGATCATTAGAAATAAATCGTTTATTTGGTAACACGGTAACAAAACAAACAATCATAAATATGTATGTACAGAACGCAACGACGCATCTTGTCTACTCCCATTCGTCGATTTACACCCCGTTAGGCGTAATTACTCCGCCTGCAATGCGGCGGATCGTTCCTGTCGATGCATACGCGTATATACGTATCCTTCTACGGGCTTTGCTTGAAACGTCGTGATGCAACGGTTAATAGTTCCATCCGTGAGACTTCACCCGATGAAACACGTGTTTGTAAACGGGCACGTGAATCGGGTACGGCTTCTCCACAGGCACTGGTATGTGCTTTTCGACAGGTATGGGCACGTGCTTCTCTACCGGAACGGGTATTATCTTCTCCACCGGAAAGGGAACCTTCTTCTCGACTGGCACAGCCACGGTCTTTACCACTGGAATTGCTACCGGCTTCGCGACCGGTACGTGAACCGGATAAGGTTGCGGTACTCCGATTGCGACCGGGTGTGGGATCGCTATCGCCACTGGTTGTGCTACCGGTACCCCTACAAGAATGAATAGAAAGTCTTGATTAACAAGATTACTTTTTTCTTCAAGTTACAATTGAGGAAGGAATTTAATTATTTACGAATTCGTCAATATTCCGTTCTAGATTTTGAGAAATAGACCAAACGTGCATAACTACATTAAAATTGTCATTAATTTGATAATTAATTAAGAGACTTACCGATGTTTTTGATAACTGGTACGGGCACAGGTTTCGTGATTTCCACGTGCTCGCTGACGGGCACGGCTTGAGCGTAATGATGCTGAACGTGTCCGTGCAGTCCGTGACCGCCGCCCCCGTAGGACCCATAATCGTGGAGACCGCCGGACAAGTGTCCCAAATCCAAACCGTGTCCAGACTCATAGCCATAACCCCCTGACACACTGTCGATCGAAGTCGATTCGATTTAAATCACCTGAATTAATCGGAATAGAAACGATTCCTTACCCCTGCCAGCCGCTGGAACTACCGTCGATACTAGCTATCGCGGACGTTGCAATTAAGCATATTACGACTGCCTGAAATGATTGATAATTATTATATCGCGAATTGAAAACTAGATTAAATTTCTAAACTCCGTTTTTTCCAGATACTTTCTCGATTCACTGATAATGCGAGTAAATCACATATTCGCGATGATCGGGGCGCGATCGCACCCCCTCTTTTCGGAGTCTGAATAAAAACTACGGGTGTGTGTCTCGATAAGAATGTACGATGCTAGTGTCGATAGATCCTATTGGTCACTTTTCACCGGCATTGTTCGATAGCCACGATTCACTGTTTCCCATTCATTCATGCGAGCTCGCTTTACTCGCCCCCTCTGGCTTTGGATACTTACAGGCGACCAAGAAATCATTTCTCGATTTATATAATAATGAGGACAGTGGTTGAAGTAACAAATACGGATACTGCGACCGCTTGCCGATGGACCGATCCTTTTTATACGCTTCCTCCCTTCCCACAGCCGCGGATGATCTCTCTCTCTCGGAAACCGGACTTGCATGCTCGCGTTCGTAGGAAATACGCTTATGCGAGTACGAAACTCGACACTGTTCGCCTTTCAGCCATGACGGAAGATCCAAGCTTCAGAAAGGGGTAAACAATCTCGATCGAAGGTAGCTAAGATATAGTGTAATCAAATCTGGAAGACGGAATTTTCATTGATATTCGGTTACAAGAACACGGACGGCCGCGTCCCATGCATAATATGAATACATTCCAGGTTTCTCCCGGAGAAATGAATTGTAAATTCGACCCGTGGACCGGCGCCGATCGCCGATCGATCTTCCTCGGGAAACGCTGACGGAATGCAACGTCAGAAGTCGGTGAACGTGGTGAACGGGCGTGGACGGTATAATCCTTTCGACTGGGCCGGCCGTTGAAAGCAATTTCCTTTCCTACCCGAGTCTCTGTCTTCCGTTTTAATCTATTTTACGATGTCACATGAAATTTTCTCGCCCGAGGATACAACACGGCCAGCTAGCGACCGTCTCCAACGGATTAAACCCGAATTCCATAATTCACGATTCGAGAGCCACCGGGAAGGGAAAGTTGTCAATTAACAAATGCGGCTTTTTGGAACGGAGGCAATGTGACACACCGTGTAAAAACTTTGACTAGCCTCGTAGTGAGAGTGCGATCCTTCGAAAAAGGAAAGCGAACAAATGTAGGTTGGGTAAAAGGCAAAAAGCGAGCGCGTAGATTCAAAAAAAGCATCTTACCGGCTCACCGAGATCGGCGAGCCATGATAGTTATAATAATCCCGTTCGCCGGAGGGCACGTCATCGTTTTTCCCTTTCGCACGATGCATCGGTCGAAGACGTTGCCTGTGAATCGCGTTACAAATTCGTAGCTTGGCTTCGGCTTTTGAAAACCGTTTCGGTGGGAAACTCGTACCCTCGGCAATTCCCGTTACGTAGCTACATCGGTCAATCTGGGCGTCGACAGGCAGGGTCATTGTTCAGGGAAACGGTCAAGGAGCGAGCATAGAAGTCACCGGGCCAGGAAAGAGTGACTTTGATCGAACGACTTTCTTTCGACGTAATTGCTCGGGGTCCGTTCGAGCCGGGAAAGGCGGACGGTGAGAAAGAGAATAGAGCTATACCTATTACGAATTGTAAAGAAAAAGAGGCGAGTGAAAGGACGACGTGCACCCGTGAATCCGCCGGAGCTCTACCCAACCCAGTCGATCTCCGGCTGCCGTGTACCACGTAACTGGACACTGATATCGCATTCTTCGACTATCGATACAGTCGCTCCTTCCTACGGCCGTCACTTTCACTGCCACTTCCCGTGGAACGTACGACAAACTGCACCATTGTTTCCCGCCAGTCGCTGCTAAAACGATGCTCGAGGTTCCTGACCTCGTGAAAGGAAACGGGTGCGCTATACTTTTTAACCAATTCTCGCAATCGTGACCGCAACTGTGTCACGAATACGCGGTCTGTTAGATAATCAGGTAACGTCGCGTCTGATGGCACCCGGTTAAACGTAACGAACAATAGAAAGATTAACGGGTGCATCTATTATCATCGGGTCGGGGATACAACGTGGCTAATGGTGAAAGCCACGCGTGCCACTTTCTAATCGGCGAGCAGATTAATCGACAAATTTGGCGGACGAACAGATTTTATTTGTAACAAGGGAACCATCACCGTAACAAACGATACAAGAGCTTCGTGCTTAATAGAAATTGCTTAACGACGCCATGGATGATGCGGTGGTTTCTGAAGAGCCGCGAGCTGCACAGCGTTCGCGACGGCGTTCTCCTTCGCAGCGATTATGTCCTTTTCCTGGGGATTAATTAAAGTTTCAACACTCTTTCAATCGTGAGTTCACCGGAGTACCTTCGCTTCCTGTTCGCTCTGAGTGATCTGCTTGTCCACGTCCTGCTTCTGTAACTCGGCAGCGGTCGCAGCAGCGTTTCTCTGAATAGCGGCGGCTGCTGCGGCTTCCCTCGCCGCAGCCACTCGTTGAGCAGCTGCGACGGCATCCTTCAACGACGCTAATCTCTGCTGCAGAGCCACCAATTGCTTCGCGCTCGATCTCGCCTCGGCCTCGGCGTTCGACGAGATTTCTTGCGACCTAAAACAGGGCGGATAGACATTAAAGTAGAAGTACAGATGGTACATAGGGTTCGTCGGGATCGGAGTTTGGCATTGATTGAAAACATGCACGGTACTTCGATTTATTACGAGAAGTATGCATATTACCTCGCCGCGGCTTCCCTCGCGGCAGCTTCCTTGGCCAGTGCAATTTTCTGCTGAACAATAGCGGCCTGTTTGGCCTCGGCTACTTTCTGCTGCGCTGAATTTACATTCTGATTCGCTTCCTTGGCCAGTTGTATGGCTTTCAGCACGTCCGGAGGGTAAGCGATGCTCGGCGTGCCGGAGACTGGATCCCTTAATGCCTGGCACGCAAATCGTTTTGAAAAATCCATCACGAAAATTTTATAGTTGAAGAATTTCTTAAGTAATTTCTATAATAATAAATAAATCAAGTACCTGAACAGCGACATTGTGCGTGGCTTGGACCTGGACCTGCGTTAAAGGAATGTCGGGTATTCCGGAAGGATTCCAAGGAACAGATCCAAAGCTCGATGGGGGCCATGCACCGGTGGAAAAAATAGGAGCCACTCCGAAGAAGTCGTAACCAGACGGTCCCAACACGGTTACGCCTCTTTTATCTTTTCTCGACTGAGACTTCGAATCGACGATACTAATCGCGACGACTGCAATCACGATCTACAAATATTTATTTTTAATCAATAATTTTAACAACTTTTTTAAATAGAGCTTTCACTGCTTTTTACCCTGTGTACGAACTTCATGTTGAAAGAGCAGATGTTATCGAGTGATGAACGTTATTGATGACTGAAGTGTCCAAGTCGAAGGACCAGTATATATACTGATTGAGAGAACGCTCGATCGTAATGAGAAAATTGATTTAATTAGAGAATAGGAAGAGTCTTTATTCTGTAATTACAATTTACTGTAACGTTCCTGTACAATCAGCGATCATTCGTTCGGAAATTGATGAGTCGTAATAATTATCTTTCGTTTCCACTTGAGAAAAATTCTAGCGAATTATTACGTGTGTTGAACTTCCGGTGGAAAATTATTTTATACAGTTTTCAACTTACGTACAAAAATAACAATATAAATAAAGTAACAATATAATAATTAATTTACATGTAAAGATTAATTCGCATTGTACTAATTCTTATCTCTATAATAAATCATTCTAACAATTACAATCCCTTGTTTCTTCGTATTTTGTATCCGAAGCTTCCCTCGTGTTTTGGTGAAAAACTCGTTACGATGTCAGAACTGTGTCCATCGGTGTCTTGGAAATCTTGAGAATTCTTGTAATACTTAAAATTATTTCGTCTCGATGGTTTGAACTCTTCGTCGTAGTCGAAATATTTTGACTTATGGGTATCGTCCGAGGTTTCTTCGCTTTCCTGCGTCTCGTCATTCTCTTCGTTGTTTTCTCGTCTGTCGTACAAAGGCTTGGACGAGGAACCATCCGATTGATATTTAGCACGTTCATCATGATTATCGTCATTGTATTTGGGAAACGTCTTCTCGTCGGTTTCCTCGTCACGATCCCGGCTTGAATACTTGCCAAATTTCTTGTCGTACTGCTTGAACGGATTCGAGGAGGGCTTGAAGTCACCTTCCATAGCTGGCGACTCGAAGTGCTTCTCTGGTTTATGCTCGTAGTCGCTATCGTCATCCGAATCTGGTCCATACTCTTTCTCTCCTGTTTGACCTGTGAGAATTATTTATTAAACTTAATTTTTACAATCTGATAAAATAACGAAGAATTTTCGAAACCGATCTGCTTTTGTAGTATTGTGATATTTTACAGCTTTTATATAAGTATGATAATTTTTTTAATTGTACAGTAAACCATGCTTTCTAATATTCCACAGAATATTAAATTCTTTGATCCAATATTAAAAAAAATTATACAATTCTAAAATGAGTGCGAATATATTGTCTGTATCAGTCTTATAATTTTGAAGGTCCAAAGATTTAAAAAAATGATAAAACAAACCTTCGTCATCCTCCTTATCACTGCCATCATCATCTTCTTCGTCCTTTTTAGGCGGAGGCATAGGTTTCTTAGTAATAATCTCGACGTCGTAAAGAATCCCTTCATTAGGACGATTTTCAACCGGTCGACGCTGATTCGAATGCCCGAAATGCAGTTGCGGCTGCGCTTGCAGGGGATGGTAAGTCGCTGTTGAGAATCCACCGAAATTGGGGTACACGTTTATGGCAGCGCCTTTGTACTGAGGAAATTGTAGATTATTGCTCGCGGTGGAAATCGGGACTACGTGGCTCTGGAAACTGGATAGCGGCGAAGCAAACGGCGAGCTCAATTGCAGGTTGTTCACTTTTCCTGTTTGGAACTGAGATAAGGGATTCAAAACCAGCGGCTGGCTTTGAAACGCGGATAGATACGAAGGGTGCTCTTGGGGATTCAAGTGGTATATCGTCGGTTTCTTATTCTGATACGCGGACGAGAACACGTGTGTCCCTTTTGACAGCGGGTGATTCGTTTTGTATATCGGAACTTGTACATTCGTACCTGGAAAAATAACATATTAGAGAATAATTAGATATAATTAATATTTGTATACATCATGTAAAATGATCTATATGATGCATATATACGTACCAGATTGTTTCGATGGTTTAGCGAAATTATCGTTTGCCACTTTATAACCAGCGGACATGGTGAATAGATTCTCCGAATACGGTGACAATTGCTCGTTGCTTTGAGAATATGGAGATATTGCTGAATGTTTAAATATATTATCATAAGCGTACGAGTCACCGAGTTCTGCAGGCTCTATTTTCGCATTCTTGTAATAAGTCTTCGCATCGTCCATTTGGGCGGTTCGGGGAGTGGGACTAACTGGCTGATACCGATGGGTCCTGTATTCTTGAGTAACATTCCCATTCTTCGGTTCCGCAACACTCCCTCCCGTTGCATTCAATGCCGATAAGAGCAAGGCGACGAAAATCTAAAATACAAACATATTATACGTATGTTCGTTCACTGAAATTGTATAATTACGAACGAGACGTACCAACATGACGTCGGCGCAGAGAGACACGGACGTTTCCTCTTAACTGACGGCGACGCGGGCCTCGTGATCTTTTATATTCATTACCGATTACCGATGCGAGACCATCGAACGGGTTTGACTTTTCTACCGTTTGACAAAAACCGTGCCGAAGAAAAACCGAGTTAAACCTCCGTGACTCTCGTCGATACTTAAGCGGCGTGTCAACGACCTAACTCCCGGCTAATTTAGATTTCCGCAGTCAGTAACTGCCGCGAATTAATTTTTAACAAAAAGCCCCTCGCTCGCACGCCTCGATTTTTCTGTTTATTTATCGTTAAAATTTATTTTCCATTCATCGTGCACGAAAGAATCGACGCTCGATTAAATTCTCTATTCAAACATCCCAGATTGGTACGGTAATAATTGCTCCGAGCGGAAAAGCAATTAACTGGTCAATATTCATCGCTCACAGTTCCTAGGAAATTAGTCGGGCACATTATCCCCAACGGAATGGATGGAACTGCCGTAAAAGATTTGTTTCTAATTGCTTTCCGACTATCCTTTCCGGTGAAAGTAAAACCTCGACGGTATATACGTAGCGGAGTCCATGGGACATTGTGGCAAATTGAAACAATCGCGGTTTGACGCAATGCGTGCAGAAAATTGTCACAGAGTCGTAAGAATCGATCGCAAAAATGACGGGTCGATTACGTGAACATTTTTTCAACTACCTGTTGCAACGGAATAGCCACGGTGTGACGAGCTCCTGCCGTTACACGTGGCATGGTGCGCCTCGTTTATCGAGCAGAAAATTGTTACGAATTAGAAATTTTATTCAAGCCCTGTCGGTGCTCGGCCAGAAAAAAATGTTCACACTTTCCTGCGCACCCTATAAAGAAGTGAGAATGTATCAAGGTCGATGTCAAATTCGCTGCGGGTAAAAGCACTTTCACTTTGATTCAATGCAAAATTTATAGGGGTTCGATCGATCCGCGATTAATTACGTCCCTTGGAAATTAGAAAGGCGAGAATGACGAATACGATCGTTTATGGTTACCATTCGTCACTGGTATATTTTATAGAACTTCGGTGAAAGTGCAGATGAGAAGAAGTACAGTCGAGAGGGTTTTATGAAAATTTACGTCGATAGATTTATGGTATTTTATTTATAAGTAATATATACAACAAACTGTAGCACCTTATAAACAGACAATTCGAACGTCAGTCTCGATTTTATACGACCGATTTAGAACAAAATAGAATAGTATCAAAATGATATTTGGTATCGATCATGAGAGCCTCTGTGAAATTGAAACGCGGATTCAAACGATCCTCTTTTCGGGCAACGATCTCCGAGCGTTGCTGGCCTGTCCTAAATTAGAGTACAACGGGCCTTGGGTCCCGGTTCTATAAGCTTGATCCTTGAATGTATCGCCGAAGAATTGTTGCTCCATCCGGCGCTTTTCATCGTCCAAGAATTGTTTCAGCTGATCCTTGTCTCGAAAGTAGTTCGGGTTGTTCCCACTCGGCAGCTGTTTGTTCTTCATCAAAAGACCGAAGAGATTGTGCATCTTGGGCTGATTGTAAGAACTCTCTTTACCGTCGAATCCTTTATAATGTTTACCGTTGGGGGAATTATTTCTCTCATGGGAGGCCGAGGAGTACGAGCCTTTTCGGAACTGCCTCGAATCGTGGATGGTCTCGTACTGCGGGAAACCCTCGACGTGCACCGGGTCGATATTCGACCCAGATACCTCGAGACTCCCGGCTTTCGGAGACAAATTGCTTCTATGGTGCGGCCTGGGTCCGTGATGATGATTACGGAACCTCGGACCTGGTCTCTTTTTACCAGGCTTCTCAAAGTGATGACCTTTCAAACGTTGGTGCGGCGGGGTCATAAAATCCTTGATATGCTTCGTCTCTCTATACTTCTCGGGTCTGCGGTGTCTGTGCGGTTTGCCACGGAAATTATACTCCTTCGGGTGATTCTTCAGCATCTGTTCGAACGCTGCTACGAGTTCAGGGTCCGGTTTCTTATTCGGCAGTTCGGCCGTTTGCACATTCGTCTCGCTATGGTGCGCCTCGTGATCTTTATTCCTGGAGTCGTACAGCGAGGCTTTCAATCGTTGCAATTCGTTCCTCAGTCTTATAACGTCTGCTTCGGTCACATTTTGCCGTCGATTGCGGTCGTTGTTCCATTTCTGAGAATTATACATCGTCTTTAGGGATTCCTTAAACATCTGCTCGGCGTAGGTCGCCAGATCCGAAGACAATTTCGGTTTCTGGTATAATTCGCTGTGCGAGGTGAACGAGGGTTTAAAGAAGTTACCACCGGGTATCAAAGGCACTAGATTCAAGTTCTGTTGAAGAGGCTCGTTCGCGTGTAACTTACTGTTCAACGCGTCTTGATTTCTGACGACCTCCACGTTCGGAACGAAATTAATTGGATTGAACATCGGCCGGTTCTGAGACTGGTAAGCTTTCAAATCGTTATTAGCCTGATTGTTCTTCGCACCGATTTCGGTCAACGAGTTCGCGAAGCTGTGAACGTTCGCGGGTTCCGTGGTCGGCGATAATACAGCCGGCCTGGCCGTAACGAATCCGGTTGCGGTAAACATCGGTATTGATGTGGTCAAAACAGCGGCGGGATAATGCATCGCCTCGTAGGAATTTATAATGGTGTCCACGGGGCTGGGTTTGATATTCGGATTGACAATTTCGACGTTCCTCGTACCAACGTGCGGTAAATGAGCATTGCTAATGATCCCCGGTGACGCATTCGCGTTCCCATTGCCGTTACTTTCCGCGTTGTCGATCGATTGATACGCGAGGGCTGGTTTCGCGTTATTCTCGTATCCCGTGTACTGCTGATTTTGATCTTGACCGTTCGCTGAGATCGTGGCGAAAGTCGGCACCGACTGCAACACCGGCAGCAAGTGCGTCTGGATGTAAGCCTTCATCTTGGGAGCGTTCATCTGTTGATACCAGCCTTGTTTAAGATTCTGCTGATTATTCAAATCCTGCGAGTAGTACGAATCCCCGTTGTTCGTTTGCTCGTTCTGGCCGACTGACAGACTGGCAGAGGCTAAGAAGTTCGTATTCGCCGCGCCTGGGAGCATCTTCTTGTTTTGTGTCTCGGCGGTGATCAAGTTGATCGGCGTCGGGGTGATCGTGGACATCGTTGGCAGAGGCTGCAAGCTGCCACCGATAGCACTTTGACCCTGTATTCCGTGCGGGTTCACCTGAATGTAATCGAGATTCACCGGCGTTTGCATGAGCGTCGGGACGGTTTGAAGGGTCGGCTGAGGTACTATGAGCTGTGGCATCTGATTCGGCCGAGGCGTGGCCATGCCTTGACCGTCTTGAGCGACGGCGAGGACCGGGGCCGCCGTGCTGGACACGTACTGCGGTTTGTAGTATTTGTTCTGATCGTTCGAATACATCTGATTCTGGAAATTATTCTGGCCGACGATGACGTCCGGGACTGGCGTGGATACTTTCACCTTGACGTCTTGACTGACCGCGTTGTCGTTCGGATTACCGACCGCTGGGACGATGTTGCGTAGAACTGCGTTCGACACGTCGAAGCCTTGGCTGTTACCGATCGCCGTTGCGTGATTGAAATTCGCCAGCCGTACCAGGTTCACCGGGACGATCAGCTTAGGCTTCTCGAGCTGCCCGATTTCGATGCCGCTGGAATGCGAAATCTCGAGATTAGGCGAGATCTGGTTCCAGCTAGGGCTCGGTTTAAACTTCGAACTCTGCGATTTGTGCCTCGTCTCCGATAATCTCTCGTCCTGCCTCGTATCCTCGTAACTGTCGTCCTGATCCTGGTCGTCGTTGTTCGTCCAAGAATTTCCTCTGGTCCTGTGACGATGGGACTTGGTCCTCGACGCGTGATGCCTCTTTCCGTGAATCTCGTACTCCGTGCTGTCATCGTGCGAACCGCGATGCTCTTTCGGCAATCTTTTACTGTCATTAGGTCGTCGCCGGCTCTTCTGTATTTTTCTAGGCCTCTCCGTGTACTCCACGTATTCGTCCTCCGACGCATCTCCGGAGTCCTCCTCGCTGCGATATCTTCCATTTCTGTTGTCCATCATGTACCGATTCATAGCCTCCGCGCTTTGCACCGAATCGAGCACCCTCGAATTTTGATATTCATCAGAGCTCGGTCGATCGAGCTTGTAATCCGGCTCGGCGACCACGACTGGCCTGGAGAATCTGTGATTCTTAGCAATTTGCGATGACGAACTCTCGCTATCGTAATGGTCATTATTTTTAGTATTTAAGAAAAGACTGATCTCCTGGTTCGGCCTTGGGATGGATGCCACTGTAGGCCGCGGCTGCTTGCTCTGCCCGTCATAGTTCAAAACTCGTTGCTGATGATAATTGGTTACTTTCTCCTGGTTCTTCTTCTCATTATCCTTCGGTGAATTATGAAAGTTCTCAGGCGTGACTGTTCCATAATTTCCCATATAATTCTCGATCTTCTGCCCTTTGCCTTGAGTCCTGTGCCTCGATCGAGTCTTATCATCATTCTCGTCAGATCTTGGATCCTCGTACGTGTCCGGATAATTGGCGACCACCGGTGTATTGTTTCTGACCTTTAGCAATTCGAACTCGTTCTGGTTAGCCTGGTACTCGAAAGATCTACGGTTGTTCGGCAAGTTTAGAAATATTCTAGCTTCCGTAGAATAAGCGGGATCGTCCTCGATGTTATCAAGTTCTTCAACAGTGCTCGAATTATTCTGTCCGTTCGAAGTAACATTGTTAGATTCTAACGGAGGTAACGCGGAGTCTTGCTTGAGTTCAGGCAAAGGGGATGCGACCATGGGCACGAAACCGTTTGAATTCTCATAGTGCACCGTGGTGTCTACTATAGACGTTATCAGTTGGTCTCGGAATTCCTGTTTCTCCGACGCGGTAGCCAGCTGATCGAACGGCTCATCCTTCTGGTCCGCGTTCCCTGTTCCTGTTACGTGCGGCCAGCTCAAAGATACGAGCACAACCTGCGTGATAATCGAATAGAAAATTATTAGCGATTCCTTAATTTAATCAAACCGATTGCTGGCGAACGTTCTGACCGAAGTACACTTAACGCTTTATCGTCTCGCCTAAAGTTTACAGTTCGGCCATTGGCTAAATTGAATTAGACGAAAGGCGCGGAGTTTTAAACCGCAGAAAGCGTTACGATCATTGCGGACTTAGGATAATAGTGAAGTTAAACGGAACGATCGGCGAAAATAAGTGGCAATCAACGGGCTGACCTAGAATAGAAACGCGCAGTGGAAAAAGTAAAATGCGAGAGACACGCGTGTGCCGTACGACAGGCGAGGACTGAATGTGCACGGGAGCAGATCCTATGGAACTTTCTCAGATCGGAATTAGGTTTCCGTGCGATTGTTAATTCGACAAAGGGAGGACGGTTTTAGCTACCCTCTTCGCTTCGGGAAAGATAATTACGGGACGTGTCCGCGGCTGACAAAGGGACGCTCTCAGCCCGGGTGAAATTACCCGTAGTTGCTTTGGATTCGTAATAAATTTCGTTCCAGTTTAAAACGAAACGCGTGCACGCGTTTCCCCGCGAGGAAAGTAAGACCTTTCGTTTAATTGACCGTTTAACACGCGCGACGATTAGGGGAAATATCGAAGTATGAAGAAAGTGCTCCAATTATACAGTCTAGAAATTCTTATCCGATCGCATTCTGCCTTTAATTCATGGAAAAATATCGTTCGTTTATATTTGGGTCGATTTCTCTAAATTTTTCTATTAAAAAACGACACGAGATTGTTGCTAAAAAAAAATTCCGAACACTTTTCTCACTGATTCACACAGGACCGACACTGAATTCGATCGTGTCACGTACTTACAAAGTGCAATAGCATTCTCGTAGCTGGCGACGTTTTACCCTCTGAACGAGTGAACCCACGAATTACGTTGGATCGAGCGTCACCGAGCTTCGCGTTGTACACATTGATCACGGCCACGGACTCCTCTTCACGGTTTCCAATGTAATCCAAAAGACCTTGCGAGGTGGACCTCCGCGCGAGAACTGAGCCACATAGTAGACACGCGATTTTCTTTATACACTCCGGTGGCCAAGTGAAAAATATCGTTCTAAATATTATCCTATACTCCGCTGCCCGGCGGATACTTTCATTCGCGACACGCGACCGCTGCTGCGGAAATTTTGTCCGTAGCTAACACAGGATGCGATCACACGGTATCATTAATAGAGTCAGAATTCAATTGAAAGAAGAAAATTCGTTCAGTTGTACAAATGTTAGAATAATTAAAGATACAAGTTACTATGAAAAAGATCATTTATTTATTTTTTATAAGTACATTATAATTTATTACAATTGCGTTCCGCTATGAATCAATTACATTATAGCGCATTTGAATGTTTCATAAATATTTCATATAATTTTGGTTAGAATTAATGGAATTGGTAATTGCGTTGGGTATAAGAGATTCACCTGCGGTCAGTAATTCTCCCGCTGGATTTTACGCGCTCTGAAACACACGCATTATGCGCAGCGCGTTCACTCCTCCCGATGCAACCAGGCTCGCGCGTTAGAAACGACGGACGCTGTGTGCGCTGGTCGGTACGTACATACGTACATGCCTGAAGGTAAAGAGATGTGTAGAAGAGCCGCTGTTTAATATCTTGTGTCTAATTGCCGTGCGCGAAAGATATGCGAAAGATAAAATCGCGCTCGGCTCTCGTTGTGAAAACGTGAATTTTAACCGTGCCCTAGGAATACAGTTTGTTCGCCTGCACTTAACAACCAATTAATGCTAATTACTTTCCTCGCGCGAGCCGTGTCGCATTCACTTATCTTTTCGAGAGGGAAAAAATCCTCTCGACGTAGATGGAAATCTCGGTTTCAAGACACCGCAGTCGCTGGTGTCAACCACCTATGTTACGAAGATTAACAGCGTACATCATTTATAATTGTCTCGTATGGATGAGTCGTAAAACGATTGAAAAGTTTCTATTAGAAATCTACAAATTTAAAATACTAATACTTTTTGTAAATCGTAAATCTTGTTAATTGAGATAAGTACGACGTTAATTATCAGAATCCTATTTGAAGGTGCAATTAAACAGGAAGTATTTGCTTAAGTAGGTTTATTCATTCACGAATGAGTACATATATTTAGGAAATGCATTGTACAATAAGAAAATTCTTAACACTTATAAGGTACCTTCTTGAAGTGGAGAATTTGGTGAATCGTAAGTACAGTTTCAAAGCGATGAAACTTTATTGCACGTCCCCCGTATTAAATACTACCGAATGACTATCTTTAATCTAATTAACGTGACTCGTTCCACTTAAGACGAGCTAGGAATCGCGTTCATGCAAATCAGTCCATTTTTTTATACGACATAAAATCATTTGAATTCTAGTGAGAAACAATTAAAGGGCTCTTATTGCTATAAAATTGTTTCAGAGGAGTATTTCATACATTGAAAAATCCTGTACATATGCGAGCCCACAAAATATTTGCGATGATCAATTAGCCTATTCTATTCGAATCGAATCTAATTGTTAATTTTGTACGACGTGTATCTCGGATCCTCCAAAATCTGAACGTTCTTCACTTTCTGACGAGGCCGCTGATTGTACTGGCCGAGGAAATCCTTCGTCTGATCGATATTACTAGCCTCGTAGCTCGACTGGCCGACGTAGGAATTTGAATTATAGCTGGCCGCCGGACGCGCGTCGTCCTGAGTCAAGCGAATCAAGTCCAGAATGGGGCTCTGGGTAACCTTCGAGTTCGGCTCCGTTCCAAGATTGTAGGTGGAAGGTTGCGCCAATTCTTGGATGCTTTTAGCGTACTGAATGAGATACTGCTGGAGCAGCGCTTTCAGATTAATGTTCTGCGAGGCTTTCGGCTGAATCGGGGATGCGCTGTCTACTCTCAGTATGATCACTGGTACCAGCGAGTTTCCGGCTTGGACGAAAGTCGGTCGGACGTTCAGAATCGACGACGGATTTCTAACGTATTCCGAGATCGACGGATTGTAACTCAATAGGTCGGAGTACTGTAGATTCGAGTAGCTATTTAAACCATTAGTCTTCGAGCTTTGCTTCTCGTCCAAATAATTTCGTACCTCGGAACCGTAGAACGAATTGAGAGGCGTCGTAGCGTTAACGGTCGGCTCCGTCGTGTATCTACCCTTATACTCCGGGTTGGGACTGTTCACCATATATTTTGATAACGTTTGATACCGTGAATGGTAGCTGCTCTTCGAGCCCTGTGTTCCTCTACCTCGGGAGAACGAATGGCTGGCCTGCTGGCCAGTGCCAGGTTTTCGTTGCTGTGCAACGTTGTTCTGCTTCTGGTTCAGTAGACCCTGATAACCGAGCCGATACACTTGTTGCTGTGGTAAGCTCGACGACAGCGAGTCTCCGGAAACGAATGAGTTTGGCTCGCCCTCGGCCTGCTCGGAAACCGTGGGAAATTGCACCGGTCCCTGGGACAGAACCGTATTTTCCGTAGTGCTGGCCTCGTAAATCGGCCGCGTGGTCTGGGATCTCACGGATTGCTGAGCCGACGATTGCGGATAGTCCGAATAGCTAGTCTCGACGTACGTTTGAGGCGGCACGTCGGACACCCTGCCGTCTGGGTATTTCCAGAACACTTTGTTCTCGTAACTGACCCCGTTTTCATACGTGTACCTCGGTCCGTTCGAGAGTTCGCTTTGGTAATAATGATCGTAGTTCGCCGGACCGATCGTCGAGGATTCGGCGGTCCGCGAGGCGGACGGGAAGCCGTGCGAATCGACATCGGATTGAATATTCTGCCTCTGCCCGGTGGCGTAACCGTCGTAGTTGAACGAACTCGCGAACTTCGGGCTGGGCGTTACGTACCTGACCGTTTCCGTGGCACCGAAGGACAAAGGTGATTGCGTCGTGCTGCCGTACCCCGAATTCTGAATCGCGAACGAGCTCACCGGCTTCGGCGTCGTTAAGTAGCTTTGGTACTCGAAATTCGGACTCGGCTTCTGCGGCTTCGTTCGCAACCCGAACACTGATTCAGATTTCGATTGTACATTTTGATATTGATACTCTTGATTATGGGTCTGAGTATTGACATTCGGGGAGTGACTGAATCGGTTTGGCTGCACTCTTTCGATTATCGTTTTAGGCAGGAAAGGACTGATCGATTCCTCGATGCTGACCGTAGTGCCTGATTTACCCGCTGGGAAATAGTAATTGTATCTTCTGGGTGTGTGTTGGAGGTTGTTGTTGTCTAGGCCGTAACCAAGACCGCCGTTCACCGTGCGTTTCGATTTTTCTTCAGAAGTCGTATTTTCGTCGTCTGTACCGTTGCCGAAGTCGAGTAAAATAATCGGTGGCAAAATCGGTAAATCTTCATCTCCTAATTCTTCTTTCTCTGTATCGTCAATATCGTCTGCATTCGGTGAAGTGGTAACGTCATCTACAGCCTTGCCCGAAGCTTCAGTCAAGCACAGACCGATTATCAATACTATGGTAACCTGAAATCAATGAATAATCTTAATACCATATTCCATATTTATAAATAAATAAATTTATTTTAGAAATAGGAATTTTAGCAATATATTATATTTTAGCATAATTGTAGCAAATTTGCATTGTATTAAAATTTTGAAAATTCTTTTAAGGATGTATTGGCTACACAGTCAATCCCAAAAGTTTATGTACCTTAGAAAAACGCATTTCCTATAATGAAAAAGAAATTAGACGTCGGAAGGACGGAACGTTTGATTCGCGCACATAACAAACGAGGGGATAGTCATCGATCTGACAGTTTGATGCTCCACTAATAATAATCGCACTTTCACTTCCCTTCTTTCGCGGTGCTCCCTTTTCGTTGTCCGAGCGGACCGATAATTACGCCGAGCGGAAACGTCTCGTGGTTTCTCGGGTCGACCTTGCCGTCGAAGAGAGCGAATTTCTACAAGGTCACAGTTGAACCCAACCGCCCGGTTTGGCGCGAGAGAACGGGTTTCGTACGTACACGGCGCTTGCAATTTTCACCGCTTTCTTCGGCGAGCAAACAGCCCCGGGGCGCACGTTCACGATTCGCTATTGAACTTTTATAAGCATCGGCGCGGAAAGATTATGCACTTAAACGACTCTCGTTTCTACTCGCTGTTAAGTTATAGTTATGCCATTAATAACAGTGAAGTACGATAATGAAAGTTGCTTAAAATGCGTAAAAGTACGTAGCACTCTCTCGAGAATCTCCAATAGACGTCGTTAGATCTCGGCGATCATTTCGTAAGCGGCTGGTTTACGAACAAAACAAATCTTGTCAACGAGGATTTAACTATGGGCCAGGTAAAAAGGAATCTGTTACCTAATGACCAACAGATTTTACGACAACCTGAGAGCCGCTGTTTCTCGAATACCTTCAAGGACTTTCTCTGACTTGCTCAAGAGCATCTGCCACCGCTCGGGCTCGGCCGACTGTGGATGAAAGAAAATGAGAAACACTTTCTCCGTAATGACCGATTCCAACGAGGCTGGAGCGTCGCCTCGGAGAAAAAGGACTCGGTCATATCCAGCCTCGGAAATAATGATCCAACGTACAATGACTCAATAGTTATTCAATTCTGTCGCTCTGTTTATTCAAATCAACCGAAACGTGTCACTGCGAAACGTAATCACGAACGGAATGCGCGAGTTCTGTGCCTCTGAAAGAACGACGCTTCACGCTTCCGGGAATATCAAGAAAGCTGGCAACGCGAGAGAGGGGAAAGAAATTTCGAGACAATTTCATAAATCACTAAAACCGAGAAAAAATATACGAGATAAGTTGAAGGATCGGTGGTACGCGTGAACGCATACAAATAACTCGATTTGTATTCCCGTTGCGAAACATTTCTCGCGACTAATAGCGGTAATGACTTATCGGCGAGATAAGGTAGAAACAAGAGTCTGCGCACATAAAACTGTTACCCCCGTCGAGGAACTGCACGAACCAACCAATAACCTCTGACCCACAATAATTAAACGTCCAGACTCGAAACTGTAATACCGTTTAACACCTAGAATCGGCGTACTCACCTGAACGACGGAGATCTTCATGATGACCGATCTTAAACCTCTACGCCTGTGTATTTGGAACTGATGAAGCGAACGCGGCAGCATCCCGCCTTATATGCCTTCGCCTGAACCGCGTAGAGGGACATCACGATTATAGTTTCACCGTTGTAACACAACTGCCAGGTTCGATACTTACTTACGTGCGGAAAGACACCTGCCAGATGTAAACGGCCGTGTGCTCATCCTCGGCTAATATTTCGACACGATGAAAGTTGGAATCACGATCCAGTTCCGGTCCGAGGCAACCTAATTAAACCGGCTTTTAAACGTGACGCGAATATTTACCGATCCAAATACGTGCAACACGTTACATATTATCATAAATCTACTACTCAGTTATTCGTTAATTTCCAGTAAAATATTCAATAATTATAATAATTTATTTATTCATTTTTATGTAATACATTAAAAGGTAGAAGAACAAAAGATTGCAATTGCTGACGAACAGTTATAGAAGTCTGTATGTATCCTCCAGCGTGCACTTTCTCAATTTGCCACGCTAACGGGTGCATAGTTATGTTAGTGTGTTAACGGTTCTCTGGTAGAGTACGTAACACAGCCGATAATGCCTTTATCATAGATACATTAGAGCCAAAAGCAGAGGAAATGATATAATGATCATAAATTAACCAATGACGACGATGATAAAACATAGCATCGTCGCTTTCACTGAATCCATTATTTCTTCAATCGGAAATAACGAAGTACGGAAATCTACTGTATCAGTGAAATAATATTTAGGAATCCGTTGTTTATATAATAAAGGAATTTAACATAAATCTCCAACTAAGTGAATATGAATTTATTTAAAAAAAAACGTACAGTAATATAGGGTATGTAGAGAGACAGAAATAACAAAGGGTTAGAAATTTGTCGCTCAACGATGTTCGACGAAAGACTAGATACGATCACGCCTCGTGTAATGTCGGCGACACGTCTTGTAAACGCGAACCGTTTTTAACGTCGAAATCTCCGTCAACGCGTTCTACTGACCATCATCGCGCTGTTCATTAATAATCGTGAAATGGAAAAACGACTCTCGCGGATTACTCGCTCTTGCGTTTCTTGTATAGAAAGTTCTCTTTCGATGGGAGGAAACCGCTTTCCAGTTTAATAGGCCTCTCTTGGTATCTAAAAACATTTAAATATTATTTAACAATTAACCATTTGCTTAAATACGGTGAAAACAATTTACCTCGCGGAATCTTGAGCTGCGATCAGTTTGCTGGGAACGTACGAGTCCAGCAAGGATCTGGGCTCGCCCAGACCCACTTGATTCTGCTCTGGAATGGATTCCTCCTCCTCCGATACTTGTATCACCGTTTGTGCGCCCGACTTGAAATCTTGCGCGGGTGCTTGCGGCGGTGTCAAGTCAGTGTTAGGTTCGTCCGAATCCTGTAACCGCATTAAATATTCTATAATAATAATAATATAAATAAATACTACTTAGGAGTCCATGCGAGACCGACCTTAACGTAGTTCTGTGCCGAAGGTTGGTGAGCCAGAACTTGATCCGGCAGCTCGTCGGCGACAGTGGCGTCTAACTGTTCCGACGAAATCGCGTAGTTCACGTTGGCTTGCAGGGAATTGTCCTGGACGTAAGCAGGTGCGCGTGCATAGACCGGGTTGTAAACCGGTGTCGCGTGCATATAGACCGTCGTCGTCGGTTGAGCGTAAACCAGCTGGGGAACGTACTGTGGTTGGGAAGACGGCGAGACGTACGCCTGTGTGTACAAGAGCTGTCTTCCCTGGGCGAACGTTTGGTCCGAGGGAGCGTAACTCTGTGCATTCGCTAACGGGGAGCTCGTGAATTTCTTTGAGGTAACCGGCGTCGTGTAAGCTGCGCCCTTTGTTACCTGAGACAAAGACCGGTTACATGGCATTAACATCGTTCCGAGAGCGCTCGATCCTCGTTCCCGGAATACTATATACATTTTTATTGCAACCACGAATTCTGATTATATAATCGGGCTAGCTCGCTAACCTTGGTTGAGAAAGCAACGGGTGCGGCATTATGTTTCGGCGCGTACTGAATTTGGTAAGTCGGCTTTCCGGGAACAATTGGCTTCTGACTTAAGGCGGACGAGTAAACGGGAATCGATATATGCTCGGTAGACGCGGCGCTCAATTGAGGCAGCAGGAACTCGCCGCCTTTGCCAGAACCCACGCGTAAATTCGGGTAATAGGTCAGAAAGTGCATCATCGGAATATTCACGTACACCGTGTCTGTAATAATAAATAAATAAATTATATATTTTAATAAATAAATATTATTAAAATTCTATTTAAATATACCTTTATTCGGACTTTTCGTGTATTTAGCCGTAACGACTTTCTGCTGAACGGCTTGCAAACGATTGCCGACGTTCACTTCCGGTTGGTAAGCCAATTGCTGTGATTCGTAAACGTTAGGCGCGATTCCTCTCGGCGGTTGTTGTTGGTATTCGTTGTAGTATCGCGGCGGTAATATTTGTTCCGGCAGCACGTTGTTTTGCGGCTGATAAACTTGCTCCTTTGCGTATTTATTGAACTGGACGTTATATGCTTCCGAGGGAGCCTGAACAAGCGCGAGCCGAGTAGGTTACTGATAAAGCGATGCAGCAGGTAATCTATGATAATTGCTTTTGCAACGTTACGTTTTGCGGGGAGGGTGTTACGAACGTAACCGGCGAGCTGGCTGGGTGGCCACGGTATTGATTCGATATTTGGTACTGCTGGCCGATCTCCTTCGTTAGATATTTCGTCTCCTCGACCCGTGAATTTCCGGACTTTGATAACCCTTCCGCTCTCAGGTTGTCTCTTTCTATGTCCTCCAAGTTGATCTTCTTCTCCGCGTTCACGCCCAGCCACAGCAGGCAGAGCGTCAAATAGAATTTCTACGAAATAAAAAAAAAACGATATTTTATGATATATCTTAAATAACGGAGTTAACAGAATGCAGTTTTATGTGACGTTATTTAAGCCGGATGTGTTTGTTAACCATTGCAGTAATTGAGAAAAATGAACTTGCATCGGGGTGCACTTTCACTTCACGCGAAGTTCTGGGTCAAACATCCGTCGTGGACCAGTCTTTTATACTCCACGACTGGATCCGGTTGCTCATGGGGATGACCACTCCCATGAGCATGTGTATCGAATCGTTGATGAAAAAGTAAAAGTTTCTCTTTCATGACTCTCAATCGGTTTTGTTCTTTCAACTCTTCCATTCCCGAATTATTTTCAATAGAAACAAATGATTAAAAAATTTTATAAATTAGTTATTAATATAGATTTTATTCATGTGATCAAAATCAAGAGCCATTATAGATTTATATCATCTCAAATAATTAAAGAAACATTAATGGAGGACTGAAACTCTTGTTTTCTAATAAAAATCATTTTTTTAATTCAATTAATTAAGATGGGTCATTGATACGACGATACGACTTACCATGTTACTTAATTTCAGAAGGTGCGATCGCGATACAAAGATCCTAGCTCTACTACAAAACCAAAGTAGATTCACGTTCTCTTATATAGCCTTTACCCCTTCCCTAGAGGCTCGAGGAGGCACACTTCACTTGTGGATCTTAGCGCGTTCGGAAGCCCTCCAGTGGACCACGCGCCGAAGAATAGCCGGTCGGTTCAGGTACGAGTGAAGGGATTGCAGTTTCCCTTTCTCCCTCAAAAGCCGTTGACCACTCCGTAAGGATGGAACGAACACCCATAAGGAAATATGAATCGCTGCGTTGGGCAATAAATCGTCTGAACCAGCATCCATTTTCACGCAGTCCGAACGTGCATATTTTGTATTACCTAAACGATTGTAAGTTGAACGAATCGGACATATACCAGTTTTTCCTCATTCAATTTTCTCCTACTGATATCCACTTCTCACGATGACTATCATAGTAATTACCGTCGATGATTGATTCGAATAAAACGCGTTCCCTGTGAGATCGGGCTGAACTGAAATAGAAACGTGTCCCATGGCGTTCGGAAGTTGGTTATTAAATAGATGTTTCTAATTTCCGCCAGGCGAACGCATCGTCAAGACTCTGTTAAACGCTGGCACAGTCGGAGCCAGAGTAATCTCCCTGTAAATTGTTCCAAACGCCCCGGCACAAAGTTGTACTAATTACTTCGCCAGTTAATCGATTCTGTAGTTCGTTAATAAAGCGAATTTGTTCTTTAACTGCGCTTGACACTTTCGTCACTGTGAAAACAGTCTCCTCCGTTTAAATCATTAGAATCATGTTTATTACACATGTTTTTAATAAATTAGAAATTAAGTGAATCGTCAGTTTGGAAAATGAACATATCTTGGTGACAGTGCACGTAAATAATCCGGTAAATAATCCGATCATCCATCACGGTGGAACGAAAGCTCGACAGGACAACGCGCAGGGAGATATCCTATGTAATTTTTAAAATATGCTTTTAATATGCAGTAAGAGGCATCCTTGGTAAAATTGTTATTGCATACGAGAGAAATTACCAGGAAGGCGAACCGATGGAAAATAATCGTGGCTCGCTTTTCACTCTGGATACGGTGCTCGAAAAATTGTACTTAACGGAAGGAAAGGAGATCTCGCGAAGTTCATCAATCTCACGGTGATCCCACTCCATACTCGATACGGCTCGCCATTGAATCTCGCGTTTCCGTGAACCCTTTCTTCCAGCCCCGGCCGGTCGGGCACGAGCAGCAGCGGCCGGACAACGAATAAAAAGAAAACACTTTCTATCCGCATTCTGGGCGTGGAAGCAAGGGAAATGATCTAATAAACGACGAGCCCTCTCGCTCGGATCATCCTCCATTAACTTTCTCGGCGAGGCTCGCAGAAAATAAAGAACCGGGTTTTGACGGTTTCGCGATTTCGTCACAGAGCGGGTTCAGAAAGGAAGGCAGACGGATCGGTGTTTCGACCGGACCGCTTTCTAGACGTTTTGGCCCCACGATTGGAAAATCATTGAAATTTTATACCAGTAGACGCGACCTCCTACGTACTATTTTATGCAAAGTACTTACAGGTCGCTGCATTTTAAATCGACACGTCCAGAGGAGAGAGCGAAAGTTTATTGAGAAAGGAATCTTTGAGAAATCGAAACTTCCAACCGGAGAAACAGAATTCGCGATTGCATCTTTGAAAGCTTCGATTATCCGAGCTCGGCGAATGATCAAAGTTTTACCAGATCGGCGTAAACGCGGGAAAAGGTAAACGGTATCGAGGTTTCAGGTCACCGCCTGTGTCGGTGTATCGAGATCGAGCCCGGGCACGAGAAAGTAAGAGGTCTCGGCTCGTCCGATTTTATTTTTCGACCGCCGCTCCGCGCTGGGAATGCGAAAAATAAAGCAAAACGCCGGAACACGCCACTCTCTCTCACCTGCCGCGATTCCGTTCCGATCGCAGCCTCACTTCCCCTTTCCATTACCGCGCCCAAACGATCCACCGGACGTTCTCCCAGATCCGGATCGCTTCCTTTCATTCGCCTTTCCGCGTGTGCAGCTCCCGACGAGGTCGAGGATTCGTCGACCCGCGTTCGCACGATACCAGCGAAGCACGGTTTTAAAAATCTCGCTCCGGCGATGTAACCCCAGGTGAGAATATGGAAATAAGAGAGTCTCGCAGGAAACAACAACGAACATTTATTACTAATGACACAGAGGATGGATAAGAAATTTACAAATTCTGAAACGTAGGCGAAATGACCTTTCGGATCGATGAACGCTTTAGTAGAAATGAAAGGAATGTTAATATATCTTACTCTAACAGGTCCAGCACCTCGTGCGATCCGCAAATGTATAATTTCGAAAGTAAATTATAATCGGCACATCGGTGATTCGTAACAAAAACGATAATAACATAAATACGATTTCTATCTTATACCTATAAACGAGTACAAAAATAAAGCTCTGTAACGACAAAACAAATTCATCAAGCACCGTGACAATTCCATTGAGCCAGTTATCCCTTCTTGGTGTCAGTACTGAAGTTCACGTCGTCCAGATTATTTTTATACTGCTGCGCCTGCTGCTGACTGATCTGCGGGGCATTGTAGTTAGTATACTGATAACTGTACGCTTGCGGCGTCTGTGCCGTGACGAAGTTCTGATTTTGATAATTCTGCTCGTTCTCGTAACTCTGCTGCTGCTTATCGGATTGGCCGTCGTAATCCTGGCTGCCCTGAGGTGGCGGATTTTCGTAAGTCTCGTACTCGTTCGATTCGTCTTGACCCTTCTCAGGCTTCACGGCGTACACGCCCGCCTTCACAGGTATCGGATACTTCTTCAGCTGCGTCGTAGCCGTCTGCTGGCCGTTCAATTTCCCAAGCAGATTCGGGTTGACGATAAAAGTCAACCCCTTGGCAGCCCCGTTACCAACGGAAGCGAACCGCGCTTCCTTCCCCTGATCGTTCTGCTCGACGTACTGACCCTCGTTCGCCTTGCTCGCAGCGTTCAGAGCGACTTGTTGCAAGTTCTGGACCAACAGCTTGGCCCAAGCATGGCTCATCAACTCGTCCAACTGCTGAGCTTTCTGGTACGGCACGGGCAACGGATAATCAGGACCCACCGGCTGGCCAGCCACGCTGATCACTCTGTACGTCGTTTTCGGCAACGGTAACTGAAGATTCTTCACATTGCCAGTTTCCTCCAATTGATTTCTAGGACTGCTCGTCTTGTAGGTGCTCGGTTGAACGTCGAGGTCTCTCGGGTTCCCGGAAATGTAATTGCCACCGTCGACGAACTGACTACCATTGTCGTCCCTGTACTTCTTATCTCCGTTAGAGTTTCTCTCTTTACCCTTGCTGCCTTCTGAATCGGAATACGACTCGCCGTGGTAATCGCTGCCAGGTGGTGGTGGTGGCGGCGGCGGTGGCGGTAACGAGGAATACGGAGGTTTGTTGTAATAACCCGGGTAATAGTAGGCAGGCTGATAATAATAATTAGGATAAGTGGCGGAGTAAGGAATCGGCGAGTAAGAGGACGGCGATGGCACGTTGTACGGTGCAGAGTACGCACTGTAACCGTTGTAAGGCGCCGCCGGCGTCGAGTACGAATACGGTACGGAACCGTAATACCCGTAAGAGGAGGGCGATGCAGCCTTGGAGTACGTGCTGTAATTAGGGTAGTAAGGATCTCTAGGATAGTTAAAGCTGGCGCTGTACGAGTCCTTAGCGTCGACTTTCGGCGTGTACAACTCCGTAGACAACTGCGGGGCGCTCTCGATTCCCCTCTTAATCAATTTAGGACTGTACGGATAAATTGGGTATATCGGTAGAAAAGGCTCGTCGTTCGGATCGTTGCTCTTCTCGTAACCCTGGACGAGGATCACCGACGGCGCTAGGAACAGTAGCTGCAATTTTTAACAATTTACTTGGACAATAGCCGGTGCTGTCAGTTTATCAGATTTTGTATGAAGAATAAGAGAACAGGAATACGAACCAACAGGTCCATATCAATCAGCCGTCACTCTCCCCTGTCGATAATTACGGTGCGTTCGTTTCTCCGCGTCTATCTCATTCGACGGTTCACTCCTGATCAGCGGCGATGTATCGTGGCGATCGAACAGATCTGACCGACACGCCGATGGTTAATGATGCATCGGTCGACATTGAATTTCTCCTTTATACCCGGCCGGCTGAAAAATCGCGAGAACTAGTTTAACATCGGCGTTGCTCTTATATAGTCGTACAGCGTACCGGCCAGCCCGGTTCAGTGAAACCGTCTAGCCTAGTCTACATAGCGAAATGCCTCTCGATCTCGACACCGGCCAAGCTACGGTTTAAACTGGTCGAACGAGTGGGAGCGATCCGGGCTGTCGCTGTCCGGTCTCATATCGAGGAAGAAATAAAGACGACCGAGCGTGAAAGCTCTCTCGTACGAGCTTCGGGATAAATTGGCTATCGTGCGCGTCTCGTTCGGCACGCGATCGCCCCGAATACCCGTCTCGTACCGGGGGAGAAAAAGCGGCGGCGATTCGTCCGGAGCGACGAGGAAGTAAAACGGTTCGCGATGCCCGCGAGACGATTTTTTTCAGTTCCGGTCGCGCGCCGCCTTTCCAAGCTGACGTCCATCCATTCCATTTGCCGTACTTTCACCGGCGACGCGACAGCAGCTCGCTATATCGATCCGTTGCGAACCACCACGCCTTCGATTACATTAATAAATAGAAGATGCAATTTTGGGAGTGAAACACGAATGGAAACTTTTAGTATCCCGTTTGCATAGGAATTCTAGTCGTTGGTTTTGATGCTGGACACGAGAAAGTGCCCTTTCTAATGTGAGCCAAGGGAAGTGGATGGCAGGAAATGTCCATTTATCGGTTTAACTGACCGGAACCATATTATATTGTAGTAAATCAAATTGATAATTTTATTAAAAGAAAAAACGCGGAACTGAAAACGACCAGAATCGCCTGATTCAATTCAGAGAGCTGATTTGCAAAATTAGACCCAAACGTTTTTTATTGCCTGAATTATGAATAATAAATGAATGAAATTACTGAATAAATTACTAATACAACGATGGTACATGCGTCTGTTCCTCCGTTTCGAGTAAAACTGCCTCGAGGCTTCTGACCTTTTGCTGACCCGACCGAAACCCGGTGACACAACCCCTTTGATTCTCTTCCGCGAGGAAATCAATGTGTTACATCCAACACTGTTCCATTGCCTACATTTATTGTAATAATTGATTATAAACTCTGTCGAGCTTTTGTGAGCAGCTCGAACGGTGATATCGATTGCGATCGTTAAAAGAGAACGGCACGGCCAAGAGTAAGAGCTGAAGTTTTCCCTGTTTTCGCTCGGACCACGTCACGGGCGTGAGAGTGAAGCGCGTTTAAGCTATGTATGTCGCTCGTCGAACCAGTCGGAAAATAGTGAAATGCGTAGTGCGTTTTTTCGTGAACGAACCCGACCTACCGGTCGCCAGCAACGGAGGATCGACCAGACCCCTCCCCCCGTTCCTCCCCCGGCTACTTCGTCGACTTTGTTTCAACGTCGCTCAAGATGCATGCACGCGCACGTGCGATCGTTGAAAAGTGGGTCGCCGCCCAGGACGCGCTGCATCCGATGCGCTCGCGCTCTCGTTCGCGTGGGTGGTCGATCTTTATTTTCGAAATTGCAGGAAACTAAATGAAATTTATTATATAAATNTTCCTGACGATCTTTCTCTTCTGATCAAACGACGTTCTGGTGTAATAAAATATTTCTTGATTTATTTCGACGAGTAATTGTAAATATTTGCGCAGTCCGGTGGACAAGGGTCGATGATTAAACGGGGATCTGAAGCCTCGCCAGTCTTCACTTACCCTGATACAGCTTCTCGGTTAGTTTAAAACTTCGATGCACGTCCTCGTTTCAAGAGCATCGTATTAGCCTACTCTTTAGCGCAGACCCTCTGCTCCCTTTTCCCCGGGAGCTGTAAAAAGAAAAATAGAAGAGACTTGCCGAGTAATTTAAACCGAAACTTTTAATCTGAACTTTACGCTGCATACCGTCGTTATTAATGAAAAGAGAAACCGACAAATTATTTCACCGTGAGAGTTTCTAATTAAAAGATACTTTTAATCAAGCAAAACAGAAAAGTCGTCGTTCAAACGGAAGAATTATGTTAGTATAAAGCCTTCGAGCGATGTAAGAATGAAGGCAGCGGAGAAAAAAATAAAACAATCTCCCTGATGAATCATGCCGAACCGGTCCGCGAACGGCCTGCAAAGCCTCGTCACTTTCCCAAACAGAACAAAACTTTAGAAAGGAATCCGCCAGCCTTCGAGTAAAAGTGATCTTCCTTTCGCACTTTTATTAAGCGCTGCTACCGTTCTTATCTCTCGTGCTGTCAATAACTTTCACGGTGAGATAAAAAAAAGGCCAATTGCCACAGACATCGAATAAAAAGAAAAAAAATAAAGCACGGCTACTTTAAATTATTTTGCATCGTGGCATAGTGAAAGCTCATGAATAAATCTAAGATCCTTACGCTTATTGAGAGATGTTCAGGCTTTTACAAAAGGAATTGCTTTATTATTACAAAACTACGAAACAAACGACATCACAATATCGACGCTACGGAATGCGCACATGCTCGAAGCAAATTACAGGAATATAAATACGCAACGGAGCGCAGTTTAAATAAAATAATAATTATCCTAAGAATAATATAAATTAGGGCGACGTCCTAAAATCATCGCTCGTACGATCGACTTATTCGCTAAACAAAGTGGGCTGCGCTCGTTGCTTGTCAATTAACAGCTAAGACTCTCGTCAGATCGCGACGAGCTTTCGAAGGAATTCAATATTTCCCGCTGGGGCTGGAGTACGAAATCGTGTCGTATCTGCTGTTCCCCGAATTCGGGCTCTCGTAGCTCTTTGAAACGGAGTACGTGTATCTGGGACTCAGGTTTGAATAGGAACCCTGCGACTCTGTAGGGGAGCTGTACGAGGTGGAAGGGGAGTAACTCGAAGAGTAACTATTCGAGGATCCAGAATAGCTGGAACTGGGAGCAGAGTAAGTGACGGTCGGACTGGAATAAGAGACGCTGGGACTGGAGTAACTCGTGGAAGGGCTGGCATAACTGGAAGAAGGACTGGAATAACTAGAAGAGGGGCTCGAGTAACTGGAGCTTCCAGACGAGGAGTACGACGAGTCAGAGGAAGGTACATAATTGGAATAGGATCCAGAATTCGATGCCCCAGAGATGTAAGTCGTGGAAGAAGAAGGAAGGGAGTAACTGGAACTATCGGAAGATCCTGCGGAGAGCACGTGGTTGGACCCAGAAGACACCGAAGGTAAGGAGTAACTGGAGGATCCTGACAGACTATGGGATCCCGAAGATACTGGCAGGGAGTAACTACTGGAACCTCCGTGCGACGAGGAAGCCGGGAAACTGTAACTCGATGAACCTTTTCCCCCGTCAATCACCAAACCTCCGCTCACGGAATGATAGGATGAGCTCGGTGATATGGATTGGATAGGGATACCGTGTCCAGATGAACCTAACGAACTTATAGACGCGGGTAAACTGTACGAGCCATGACTTAACATCGGATAGCTAATGGCGTTTGACGATCCACCGCTGTACGCCGATAATCCTTGAACTCCTGTGGCGTAAGAAGGCGCGGAACTGCTTGCCTGGTGTCCAAAGGTAACGGGGCCGGTCTTCATCAATGGGCTGAATAGACCGACGCTTCCACTACTGCCACCCAAATTCGAGTACGAAGACTGCCCTAGGTGTCCCAGCGAGAGTCCTTGGAGGCTCAGACCGTGGCCCAATCCGGAAATCGAACCAAGCCCACCGGACCCCATGGAGTATCCCAGCTGACCGTGTCCCAAGGAGCTGCTCCCTAAACTTTGACCCACAGAGTATCCATGGGATCCTGTACTTATGATCGGGGAATTGTACGAAGATCCACTGGAATAATCGATTCCTCGTTTGCCCTTCGGCGGTGTTCTCAGCGATGCATAATGTCTCTCTCTTTTTATTTCCCTACAGGAGACGGTCGAAGTAGCCACGGCTACTAAAGCCAGTATCATCTGTGAATAATTAAATTCGCGTGAGGATCTACGAACTATAACACTGATAGAATTTATGCAGGAATAAACAATCGGGCATGAGAGTTTATCATTGCAAATCTGAGATATAATATTGCAGTATTAAAATAAGTTCGATTCACTTACCAGTGATCTCATGTTGATTCTAAATCGAGACTGTCCGGTGCGCTACTTCTCCTGTCCAAGTGACAACACCTTGTATGTAAGTGAAATTGTGGTTTCTGGTGCCATTGCTAACCAGAAGAGACCTTTTATACACAAATCCCCTCTTGCACGGCGAAAGAAAGGTCTAGGTGAAGGTGAATCTCCCCGCGCTGGTGCTAGTGCACCACCACCGTCGCCGCGTCCCAAGAACGTGTTTCAGATAGATCGCTGTCCGATCTATCGTGGGACACGCGTGGTAAAAGTGCCCAAATCAATATTTATCGTGCATTGTGCCTGACGCACGGAGACATTTTCCATCGGCGAAGTCAATGAGCGGAGGCGAAAGGAAGGAAGGAAGGAAGGAAGGAAGGAAACGACTCCCTCGCGGAAGATAACGGCGGTAGATGCAAAGCTAATTAAAAACGGAATTGTATCAGGCAATCAAACAGATGCAAAACGTGATACATCGCACGGAATTTCAGCTTGCATTCTCCAATCCTCCTGGAAATTGTTCCGGGATGTTTCACGGTTTGATTAATTAACTCAGGCTGTGAAACTTCTTCGTCGAAAAATTGATATCTGACGATGATGAAATTCGTCTTGTTTTGGGAGAAATTCTGCTCGCCTAATGGAACGAACACGTTTTATCTACTCGGGGAAGGGTTATTTGTTAGAGTCGCATTCCCGTTTGTTACTCGAGCGCGTTTCGAGCTCGTCGACGTGTTTCGCAAGTATCTGTTTATTGCTGCGCAGCTGGTGGCTCGGGACATCGGGAACCGTATTTTTCCGGCTTTTGTCGCGATGTGCCACGATATGAAAGGGGCCGGTGAAGGTGCGGTACATGACACAGACGCGCGACGTTCAGCCTCGGAAGCGGCTGAAAGTAGTTTGGACGATGGAAAGTGAAATGCGGGGCAGTCAGAAAAACATCGCGATGATTTAGACGTAGCCGTTTGCGATCTTTTCTTCGCGCTGCGTAATTAGCCCGGTTGACAGCGAAGTTTCAGATACGTTAGCACAAAAAAATAACATAAAACGTCGACGCCCATCAATACGCGGTTCTTAAAATTGAAAACGCTGATTCAGTTCGTTTTACTTTCACTCAAGAAGGAAGCACTGTCGTTCCTTTTAAATTATGCTTCGTACTTTCAGAATCTTTATACGATGTTACTTCGTACTGATTTACTTCAAAAGCTCTTTTAGAAATATTTTATTTTGCATAAAAATCCGCAGTCTATTATGATTATAAAATATCGGACTCGTTTATTTTGCGTTCAACCAGTTTCGAGATTGCCCAACATGTAAACGGTTCTTTCCGGAAGGAATCCCTGCTGAACGAGTTCGAAGGGAAACGATAAGTGAACTAAACGAAATAGAAGAGGTCAGTCACGGAAAGTGAGTCGACACCGAGTCGCCTGTGTGAATCGTGGAGCTCGTCTACCTGACCCGTTCCTTTGTAACCGTTAGACCCTTTCTTTGTCCAAAGGAAATAAAGCTCGATTACACCTGTTCTACGAGAATCTAGCGCGTTTAGCGGTATAATCGTAACTCGGTCAGTGATAAAATTATAAAATTGTACGACTGCATTTGCGCAACGGAGAAATGTAATTCGATTTATAATAGCTTGGCCGTGATTAAGATTATCGAGGTCACGATCGATCGTTCGTCACCTATTAAGCCTTCGGTGAGAGTTCCTTGGTGTAGGTTTACGGGGCCGGAAACGGAGACAGTCGGTTTTCTAAGGTGTACTTACTTTCTTTGGCCGCTGGTCTGCGAATCATGAATTCTTTCTAGCGCCCGCACTCGTACCAAGTTCAATGGCAGACCGGTCGACGCTAGTTTCTACGGTTGCGGTTGATAGAAATTAAATTCGAGCGTAGAAAAAATATTTATTCCAAATAAATAAAACTTGTACAGTGCGCAGTTAACGAAGTAGGCAAATCAATATCTAAAACTAAACTCTTAATAAATAAAAAATGATCAATCACCCATTTGTGAAATCGAAAACCCAAATTATTCGCACGAAACGATGCGAACACCTTTTACCATTAGAACAACTCTCTTATTTAAAAAAATATAAAATCTGTATAAAGTAGAACAAATGAAAACCTCGCAAAATATAAGTACGTGCACGCGACACGGTGGTTTACATTAGGCGAAGAACCGCAGCGGCGAGAGCGTGTCTCGTTATCCTTCAAACCGTGTTATCCCGGCTCGATATACCGCGGCCACTTTCTTCTCTGATCTCTCGGGTTCTCTTTTTCGTGGGTGAACAGTCAGTCTCGACGCACGAGCAAGCGAGTTCAAGCGAACAATGTTCATTCGCCGTGCACGTCATTTCCATATTTGGGTCGGCTTCGCTTGGGCATAGGTGGGCGCGTAGCTCCACGGATGAGTCGGGAACGTCGCCGACTTGTGCACTTGGTACGCGACGTTCGGGTAATAGTAGAACGGGTAGACTGGCTTAATAGGTTTGTAAATAACAGGATTTATCACTGGTGTCTGCAGTCCATACGTCGGATGCGACGCAGGTTGAATAGGAGCGACCGGGTGCAGAGGTGTCACTGGTTGAACAGGAGCGACCGGGTGCAGAGGTGCCACTGGTCGAACAGGAGCCACTGGCTGCACAGGAACCGGAGATTGAGGAACGGCGGGCTGATTCGTCGGGGGAGTCGACGGTGTCGTGGACAACGGAGGCGTCCCGGAGATAGGTTTCTGGCTCGGGATCGTAGGGATTGGTAGTCCGAAATGCGTGGGCGAGGATCCCGCGGGTGAAATAGCACCGGGCGCGAAGAAAGTAGGGCCGTAGGTCGGGACGAAGTTCGTACCAGCGATCAGGGTAGGCACGAATCCGCCATAAACGGGAACTCCCGAGGTAGATAGGGGCGGCGCGGGCACGGCCGAACCGACTTGTACGGTTCCGTCGCTTTTAGCCGGGGGCTGCATGGTCGTCGTCGTCGTCGTTGTTGTCGTCGGAGTCTGGGTAGTCGTGGACAGCCCGTAGCTAAGCGGGAACCCCGGGCCGACCGTCGTCCCTAGCAAAAAAGGTGATTGATTGAAAGCAGTGTTCCCGAGGTTCACGCTACTCTGTTGCGTATTTAAACCGTGAATCTTCATTCGCTGTCCGAGGGAAGCCAGAAGATCTTGACTTTGGACGAAGCTCGGTTGATTTTGAGCGTACCTACCGGCCACGTCTGCGTTTTGGGTCTGACTAGCCAGCGCTCGCTGCAACTGCACGATCAACCGGTCCTTCTCGAGAGACTGTATCTGCTCCAGGGTCTCGTGGGCGCTCAGGGTTCCCGACGCGTACGACGGCAATGGGGCTGAGAAGCTCTGTGGGCTCTGCGAGCTGCTCTCGAGGTTTTGGAACTGTCCATTCGGAACTTGATTATTGTGCCCCAAGAATTGGTCGGTCTGCGGCGCGAAGTCTTGCTCGTTCGCCGGCGCGCCGTACAGCTGCTGTATGGCTTGCGCGTTCTGCGCAAGGAACAGGGCCGCGTCCGATATGTGTCCCTGCTGCGACTGTACCAAGTTCTGGCTATGGAGACTCGCCTGGCCTCGATTAACGCTCACCGGAGTCGGTGAAAAACTCTGCACCGTGGAATGCTCCGGCAACTTCTGATTCTCCGGTGGTAAATAATTCGCCGAGTGGATCGCGAATGGCTCGTTGTTTTGAGTAGATATTGGATTCGGCTCGGCGAAGTCGACTTCTCTGATTGGACTCGGAACTTCCTGCTGCACCAGTCCGCCGGGCCGGCCATCGAAGTTGTTCGAATGCTGTTGGCCGATATGACCGTGAAATTGCAATTTATCCCGATGCTGTTGACCGTGCGATGCAGGTCTCATTGGGTTCTGATAACCAGGCGGTCCGTATTTGGTAACGGGTCGGTTTATTTGCGCGGGGTGTCTATTAACGATACGCCCTCTGGTACCGGACTGCACTTGGAACCGGACTCTGCCGCTCGGACCGGGTCTCTTATACGAATACCCCGAGTCCCTCTTTCTATGCACTTCTGTCTCTTCAGCATCGTCACTCTCACCTTCGCCGAGATCCACTAATTCCAGCTTCGTGATCTCCGGTTTGTCGTCCTCCTTTGTCTCGGATTTGACACACAATAAGCTCGCAACCAGAAAACACATTATCTGCAACAACCGATTTCTACCTGTAGTGACTTCGTAGTATGAAACTGCACTTGTCTCTCGATTCGTACTTACCAAGAGGAACTTCATGTTCGTAATCCGATTATACTTGGCACTAGCCTACAACATGTAATCGTAGCACCAGCACTGGAAAAAACAGCTAATTTGTTCAAGGTTGGACTGGCCCACGCCGACTAAGACCACGGCCATACCTGCACATGTATAAATACAGTCGGGTCGCGACCATCCACGAATTACAATAGACTTTCTTACCGGCTTTCATCGATCACACTTAGGCAACGCTGTTACGGATTGATGTTACACATATCGATGTAGAGTATCTTCTTAAATACATTATCGGCCCGGCATTTCTCACGCCGGGCACGTACCGTTTGGCGAACCAACTGCGAAACAGATTTTACGGAAAATGGTAATAAGCCAGTTTTACGGGAGCCGCGTTAATGACGATTCACACGTGGGAGAGACGCATGGTTTCCTACGAGATGTTCGATATAAAACGAACAATCGTTGTACTTCCGTGCGTAAATTACTTTTCGCGAAGCAGTGGATTCGCCCTGGCTAAATGACATTCCGTAGTTATGGGGAACGCTCGTCTGATTCTCGTCACGTTCACGTGTTCCGGGCCTCAGTGAAAGTGCTCAAAGTCATCAAGTCCGAGTAACTACGGAATAAACGATATATTCCTATTGTGTAATTCCCGATTACGCGCAGACCGAAGCGTGCTCGAATTCCTTGAATTATTACAAACGCTCGCCGGTGAATCGCGATCAGTTAATTCGATTGAATAATACGGTCCGGTGTTATCATTCGCTTATTATAACCCCGTGATTCATAGGCGAGGTATGATTCATTTCGAAAAATTCACAACGTCGATCGTATCGCCGCGGTCGGCACCGCGACGCATTTTTTATTCATGTTTGAAACTAATGGCAGGAGACAATAATTGCGCATAGCTTCTATTCTAATGACCTCGCGCTGACCGAAACGATGCCAAACCGCGGTCGATCGCGTCACCCGCTTCTATTCGCGGTTTTATTAAATACACGCGTGCATACGACGGGAAGTCCTGCCCCGCGCAACAATGCCGTTTAACATGCGTTCTCATATCAGAGATGAAACTGCAGATGCATGTGGAATAAGATCGTCTTCGTCGACTGCAGCTGGAATTCGAATCGTCGATCCCCCGCGAACTGCGCCGCATGTTTATGAAATTATTTTGCAAACGAAAGGAAGACAAATTTGATCTTAAGTATTTTTTGTATTTCACATGATAGTAAATTTACAAAGATTTGTGAACAGAGTTTCGAGGTTCTATAAATTGTCCAGACGTTCGTTGAGGTTCTGTTACTTAAAACTAAACTATCCTAAATTTGAAGATCCTTGAGATTGCCATGATCGGTTCCTCGTCTTAATCCTTCGAATGACAGTCAATTAACCATAGTAGCTGTAGTAGGGGTAAGGGTACGAGCGGTACGCCGCGTAGGGCAGACTGTAACTGGAACTGTAAGCGATCGGTGCTGCTGCGTATGAAGTGTATGCCACTGGTGCAACTGGTGCGACCGGTGCGGAGTAAGTCAGGAGCAATCCTCTTTTGTCCCTTGGCGCGTCCTCAGCCTCTGCACTCGACGCCTGCTCGACCTTTTGGGGTTCCGCGGGTTTCTCTGCAGCGAACGCTACAGCGAAGAGAGCCAGGAGGACGACAGCCTGGAAATAAATAAAATTATGTAAATTCATATTAATTGTCACTTAGAACATGGAGCAATTGTTCAATGCAAAAGTAGTTTAAGATAGTAATTGAATTTTCATAGAGGAATTGTTCAGTGCAAAAGTAAAAGTGTCAATTATGTTAGGAGTTTAAGATAGTAATTGAATTTTCATAGGTGCAAAGCACGAGTCTAATTTGACTGAAGCAATGGACATTAGAAATGATCATTTTACGATACAGTCACAGTTTCGTGTATCCGTGGTAAAATGAATTATTCAGTAAAATTGCAGACTAATTAAGTGACGTGTAAAAGTTTACTTACTGCGAAGAACTTCATGGTTGATCGTTAGTTGGATCTTTGGAGATCAGCTCGTGGGTTTGAACTGGGAGTGAATGCTTCTGCTTTTTGGTGGATACCTTTATATACCTGGCGAGAAGATCGTTCTATGCGCGTCATTCGCCGATTGATCAATGCGCGAGGACACACGCACCGCGCGTGTGTCCCCCTCGTCTATCCGTGTGTTGGTGAGCCGGTGCCCCGGTGGATGTTGCACGCGGGGTTGTTACACGTCCCATTGTCCGTAGGAGCCGCATATACGTAACGCTCGTACGTGTATCGTCGAGGTCTGCTAAGGAATCTCGTTCACGTATTCCCATGGCAGACTCGTATACAACCGGCCGACGCGCGGCACGCGGGTGAAGCAAGGGACCTTGGCAATCGTCCAAACACGAACGAAAGTGTTTTACCACATACCACGTAATAACGCGACTTTCGACAATGTTACCATTCTAATGACCAGTCGAGACTTTGACACTTGACAAATTCCCCTCTATTTGGGTTTCAATAATAGTAATAATAATTATAATAACGCTGTATTCACGGGCTTAGTGCTGCTACAGATACGAGCATTAAGAGAGGTGCACTTCAGGTTCTCTTTTAAAAACTATACTAAATAACAAATAAAAATTATCATCAATATGTCGTACGACGTATTGTTCTATAGATAATCACACAAATTTATTGGTATATACATGGATGTCCTAATGGAGTCGAAAGGATCAACATTGCTTAATATATGATCCTACGATTTTATTGATCAATTATAAAAGATATTAAACACTTCCAGAGAAACCTGTCTAGTTGTTTTCTGAAATAAGAACGACAGTTCAGCAGTTCGTAAACAAACTGCAAGGAATTTTTATAACGGTCAGTCAATGACCAATTAAATATATCATTTGAAATAATATTTCTGGGATAGAGTCGCTTGATTGAAATTGCTAATTTGGGCTCGTAAAATCTTTAGTCGAAGTCGTCCTTCGCTTCGAACCAGTTTCTTCCTGACGTTGAACGTTAAAACAGCAAAATATATTTTCTGAGAGCAAAAATCTCCGGTAGAAGTTGTCCTTCGATTTGAACCAGTTTTCCCTTTGTCGTTCGAACGAGTATAATAAAGCGAAATGTCGATTACCCGGATGCTGAAACCAGATTGTCTCCCAATTTTTCCAGACAATCGACGTTTTTACTGTATATTTTGCAGCGACACTCGAACGAGTCGAAGTACGATCGGAGGGCAGGCACCTGTGGCTTAGAATTTCAATACCAGGGGAAATCCCAGTCATTGCCTAATGTTCTCCTGGCTGTCCTGTGCGTGCCTGCCGTCGTCGAACCCTCCTGGAAATCAGTCAGTGACCGTTTGCATACCGATTCCCCCTGCTGTTTGTTTTGAATGCGTTTGCATCTTGAGCAGATCATTTTTTACCCGGTTTCTTTTTATCTGGCTACGGTCAGGTTCGATGGAGGTCAGGAATAGCATTCCGAATCAGCAAAAAATGTGCAAGGTCGATGCATTTGAAGCCGCTGATTGGACACGGCCAAGGGCATCGTAGGTGTAAAAGGAAAACGAATGAGGTTTCTAATATTAAAACTGTTTACACCGAATTCGGCATTCCTCCCCCTCGTATGAATAGGCTATTATGGTCGCATTGTTAAAACCATTTAATTTATGTGTTTTTCGGGGAAGAGAGATTCGTTCGTAAGACTATTAATAAAAAGGGACTCTTTCTTTATTAAACACTTCATCATGCTTAAACTAAAGAAAACTGGTAGGGACTGAAATTGATAGAAATGCTGAAGAAAGAAATGAAGGGTGATTTTTTCCAAGTCGATATGCAGTTTCTAGTTTTTAACTGTAATAAGCTCGTCGCATTTCGTTTCGCTACGATCGAAAGCAAATGGGAACGTGGCATCTTTTTGCTTAATTAATAATCACGATGCAGTTTGTACGTCTACGCGGCTTTGCTTTCAAATCCTTCTTGGGAGTACAATACGATACCAAGTTGTTAGGGATAGGTGGCCCTAACTGGGAGTCCGGAGGAGAAACGGTTGTTTTAATAAATGTACGCTAGGTTTTCCAAAAAAAAGAACCCAATTTATTTAGAAATAAACCCAGCACCCGTACAATTTAAATTATATAGAAAATAGAAAATAAAAGAGAAAAATTGAAAGCTGGACGGCGACCCGGCTCTCGCTCAGCGGTGGTGCCGTCGGATCCCTTGATCCCGCTTATTCTCTGTAATTCAGAAAATACGTATTAAACACGAGTACTCGTGTTATCGACGTATTACCTGCGAGTAGCTACCGCTCGCAGGTGTTTTAGCGGACTGTATTAATGAATGGAGCGAGATCCCTCGTACCTCCTATGTTCGATAAGAGGATCGATTTCTCTTATCGAGCTGACCGATTCAAAATTCGGTAGCGAAGCGAGAAATCGCCGCGCTCGACGCCGGTCCCTTTCCTTCAGGGAAATGACCGACTGCAGCCTCAATGCTGCTCAAACGTTGAGCTTCCTTTCGGAAATTGTCTCAACGTTGGGCTCGATTCACCTGTCCTCGAAACCCGTTGAAGAACGCGGACGAGTTTGCGACGAGCACGTCGTTCCAAACCGTCGTTCCGGACTTGCTTAAAAAAGCTACAGCCTATAAATGCTATAGGTAAACGCCAATTTAAAGACGGATACCGGGAGTCGGGAACGCGTTGTGGAGTTGGGCGTAAATCAACTCCAGTTAAATTGGGACGATGCCGTCTCAAACAGGAACTTTTACCGCCAAAAGGCAAAGAGAGTAGACACTCAAGGTCTTAGTCTCGATAAAAGCCCCCTAACTCGATCGCACTGAACTCAAACCGTTCAATTGCGAGAGGCGAGTACGTCGAACTCGACTGTACGCCGATGCAGATTGTAATTTCTACAATCGGCCGCACAGCGGACTGAAAAGCTCAGACTCGCTGCTCTCAACAATATTTAAGACTGAGAGTACCTCTGTCTTAAATTAACTTCTATGAATAATTCGAAGGCTTTTCAGATAAATTCTGTCTCCAGCCGTATCGAATCTTATCAGAATTGCTGCGAAGAGGAGCACACTCTTCGCCGGTTAATTCGGGAATGA
>NW_017132978.1:238883-241513 GCF_001652005.2 Ceratina calcarata | reverse complement strand
AAATGTGGGGAGGAGAGAAAATGAAAGACAAATTAGGGTAATAATTGAAATTTATGTTTTATTTTATTTATTAAATATATTATACAGTTTTTATTAGAATACATAAAAGTATCGCAAGAGTTCTAACAGGATTCTTCTTCATGTCTGAAACGTAACAAAGAAATATTTCAGGTTTCGTCGTTCCTAATTTTATTTGTTAATTAAAAGATATTAGACTTTCAGATAGAGCTAATAGAATATAAATCATTTTGATCATTGTGCTAAGATTGTTCATCACTTTCGTAGAACGTAATAAAAAAAATAATTTTTATAAAGCAATCTGTACCTTAAAATATTTCATAATTTTTACTCCGCTGTGTATAATTCCTCCTTCATTTTATAATTATATATTACTTTATTTCTCGTCGATAAGTAAATCATGGTGAACGATGATTTAGACATTTTTCTGTAAAAGTACCGTTTTTGTATTTTATTGAAATCAAGAAGACTCGTATGTATTAAAATAATATTTGTTTCTCAGAGGTAGTGACGAAATATGTTATGTATATATCACGAAATATCAAACATTAATTTAAATACATCATTGAAATTATTATAGTGAATGATACAGAAATATAAAAAATTACTCACATATAACGCAAGCTTCTCTATATTATCGCAAGAGAATACGAGATCCTGGAATTTATTAAAAATATCTATAAAATTCATATCAATCATAGAAGGATTGAATAATGAAATAGAATATTATCAGATAGGAGCGAAAGACAATTTTCAATCTTCATTAGAAATCCGTTGAACTATGCACTCATCATAATTTATTATTTCCAAATAAAATCATTTATTTTTAAATACGAAAAAACTTACATAAATAACTGTTGCGTCCATAAAATGAATTCTCCCTTCTAAAATATAAAACAATTCTATAAAATCTTCATTCGTACCTAATGAAACATTTTTCTTTTCATTTTAATTATCAGATAGGAGCGAAAGACAATTTTCAATCTTCATTAGAAATCAGTTGAACTATGAAATCATCATTTAATAAAAATACTAATTCTTCTGTACATAAAAAAAAATCATACGCACCAAGTTCAAAGTTTTTCAAATTTTCCCTGAACGAAAATTCTAGGCACGTCTATCTTTTCCTTCAAATTTATCGTACGTCTATGTACATAGTCGCACGCCATAGTTTTGAAACCGACCGACTCGAACAAGCTCGATACTTCCTCTACCGAAAAATAATAACTCCTGGAGGAAAGACACGAATTTAAATTTCAACGTAAAAATTCGATAACTGCCGCGCATGTTCGCTACATGTGGCAACATTGCCGTAGTTAGTACGCGCGCGCGCAAGAAATGGAGTCCGAGAGGGCAGAAGAAATATACATAGTAGCTACATAGTTTCGTACGTCAGTAACATAAAACAAAAGTGCTTTACACTTGTTAAAAGTGAAGAAGTTTTACCTCGTTCCATCCTGTCGGGCATAAAAATTTTCGCTAATTTTATGGCCCGGTTTAAATCTTAATTGAGCCATATCGTACAAGCCATAATCTCTGAACAGCACGACTCCGCCAAGTGCAAGCACGTTATATAAATTCCGTAGAACTCTGGAAAATGATGAATCATAATTAAAATAGTTCAAATAATCTGCAAATAAAACAGTAAGAATAAAGAGGCTTACTTTTGAAATTTTTCTGGATGTATAGCCGACAAGACGAATATTAACGTCGCCACGTTTATCGGGCAGTGGATCTCGGAGAAACAATTCTCAGTCGTAACATCCGTTTGGAAAGTCAGCATCTTTTCTGCATCGTACATCGAATGATTCTGTAACAGAGCACAGGAATTATATACATGAAGAGCCTCAAAGAGAATTACATGAAATAAGTAAATATATACCTTCGTTAATTCGACGGCCCTCGGGGAGAGATCGCAGGCGAAGATCTTCTTGAATTTCAATCCGTCCTCGATTAAAGGGTAAATGAAGTTGCCGACGCCGCAGCCGATTTCGAGAAGGGCATTTTCTTTCTCTTCGGCGCCCAGTCCCAGCAGTTCGTGGAACTCCCTCGTGGTCCAGTGTCTGTCTTTAAAGAATCGATTCTCGTTCCGTTTGTAGAACAGATCCCAGTGCTTCTTAGCATCTCGCTCCAATTGATGCGCGCGGAATTCTGAAACCAGCCGAGAGTCTTGGGCCCGCATCTTTTCGATTTCTTCTCGCGTTAGCCGCTTTGCCACGTGGCCTACATGTTCACAACATTCCATCGACTCGGCCTCAGCCATGTTCTCGTGCCGCGTTATAATAAAGCCCTTGCGAATTTAAACGTGACGCGAACTTTCGGCGAATTTTTCTGCGTGCGTCGCGGCAATTTTTAATTAGACGATGCATTTACGCGAGAAAATCGTTGTTGAAATCGAGATGTATCGAGCACCACGACCTCCCACCTTCAGCACCCAAAAGGAAATGAACGAGCCGAGGAGAGAGGAGCACATGCGTAGCGTGGGATCCGCTTCCCCTCTTCCCCTTCTATCGACCTTAGTGATACCAGGCTCACCAATACATAGTCATGAAATTCTCTAACGATTCCTAAGAGTACGTGCACAAAATGCAAAAAAAAATACATTTTGTATA
>NW_017132978.1:236710-238535 GCF_001652005.2 Ceratina calcarata | reverse complement strand
GCATTCTGTAAATGCAGTTCGTAACTTCTCAGTATTTTATACCTAGAATCAACGGACACTCCTCTACAATTAGTAATAATCGTCTGATTTCATTTTTAACATTTCTCTGAATGTAAAATAAAAACATAGGATAATAAATATTATCGAGAAGAATTTATTACGAAGATTGCAAACTGTTAACTGAAATTAAGAAATAAATTCATTAGACTGAATTTAGATTCACCAGAAAACGCAACCTCATTGCCGGAACTGGAAAGGGTTGCAACCCCATTGCTCTGCTTTCATTGCTATCACTATTTCTTCTCGCCAACTAAATGAAACTTCACTCGAATACTTAACGGTTAATACGGAGTACGGAACATCTTCTTGATTAAAAAATAATTCTTTTTAATTACTTTCTAATCTGGCTTGTTTCGTGTTATTCCGGTAGGATTAATGGAACTTCGTAGAGCAATAAATAATATCATTCGGTATGAATGCCACGCGTGGACTTGTTCCGAGAAATTAATATGCCGTCCTCGTTCGAAAGGAATATTTTCTGGCTGCGTACACCATTGTCACACAATGACACAGTGCTGAAAGGGGTTAACCGTGACTAAAATTTATACACCTACGCCACTTAAGGACTCCTAATTACAATCCTATGAAATTATATTTGCGAAAGAGGCGCTGCGCGTTCATGCAGATTTTATATTTAAATCACCGGCTCTACTATGTTGGCTTTATCATTTATGGCGTATTATAATTTACAACGAGCCGTCTCTTAATTTGCAAACAGAACGAGGCCGAAGGAAAATTAATCGATCAACTGGCATGCATGTAGGTCATTGCGGAACAGAATTTTGTCGAGAGCTTGACGGATGATACGACGATAGATTGATTAACCGAACGTTTTGAAAGACACGTTTCGCAAATATTTTCTTCAAATAATTCGCGTAACGTTAACGAATTTATATAATTTAAATGAATTGTTCCTTCATAAAAGATCGGAGTTATCAATCATCTTGCTTGATTCACTAACTAAGCTCCCCCGATTTATGCAATTTCGCATCCCCCCAAGCTCTCATTAAGCCGACCTTTTCTTCTCGGCGGAATTGATTACGCGAGTAGGTTCTTAGGAATCGTACATTTTTGTTTTACGCCACGAGAACGAGCGATTCATTACGTCTTAGTCTTAGAGGAACAAAAGGTGGAAATCAGGAAGTTTCCTCGTTTTCAGCAAATTAAAATTAATTTTTTTTACCCACGCGAGACCTTTCCTCGGAGATCTACCAGGAACTTTTATTATGAATGTACGTATTTCACCGGTAACCGGAACAAATGTTCCCGGGCAGTATTTTACGGGAACGAGAGAGCTAAAAAATTTCCTCGAGCTTATCATTCCTTCCCAGGACTGTTCAAGATTTCCTCTCATACATCGTATTTTACATAAATACGCAGTGTTTGAAGAACCGAAAGAGAAATTGGAAGGTAATCTGAACCACGTTGAACCGGCGGATTATCCAGTTAAAACCACCGAGGACCATAAACAATTTTATTTAGTTATTAATTACTATCGAAAAAAATTTGATATAAAAGACACTGACATCCTCTACAAGATAGATTTTATGAATTTTTCTTCTAATTTCAATATTTAACGAGTTACGTATGATTAATCGGCATTTTATGGGTGCTACCAAAATCCGAACTTCCCACCGTCGAAATAGCGAAGTTTTGGAAAAAAATTTCGTTTTTCCTTAATAACTCCTAAACTGTTGGTCGTACGGGAAAATTGCATAGAACCTTTCTTGTAGAGGACGACGAGATCTACAATTTCCATGTAAAA
>NW_017132978.1:221121-235782 GCF_001652005.2 Ceratina calcarata | reverse complement strand
ACAGAAATTGTAGATCTCGTCGTCCTCTACAAAATGAGCCTAAATACGTCCCGCTAAGTCCATCCGTTCGGAAGTTATGGGCAAAAAACGAAAATTTCGCAAAATTTGAAGGGGTACCCCTTGGAAAAATCTCGGAAAAATCGAAAATTTTTTTTTCCTCAAAATATCGAAAAATACTTTAAATAAAAGTTGTAGATACTGCTATTACGTGAAAAAAAGATAGTATACAAGTTTCTTGTATCTCAAACACTTCAGGACTGATCGATTAATTAGTTCGTTCATCGTCAATTAGGACTTTTCTTGTACTCTTGACTTTCCGATGGCAATGTATTGCAAATATCGTTAAAAATCGCCAATTTTTTCGTGCGATTCAAAGTTCCATAAAGCTGCCACTGTTCAGTAATTTCTCCCCGGTGTTAAAATGTTACCCAGAGGCGTAGCCGAGGTTCGAGAGGCGAGGAGCGATAGACACGAGCGCGTAATTGTAGGCGCGGCGAAGATGCCTCGACCGTGCCTTTTCCATTTGTCGAGGCAGCGAGCGTCGAAGCATCTTATACCGTTCGTCCTCGTGGGCATTCCAACCGGGAATTCTCCTCGGCCAAGTCGTGCCTGCGGTAGAAACACGCGTCGTGGCCTGCCGCTCGCCGGTACTTTCGAGTGCTCGTAAAACCCGCCGTTTTCTCGCTCCGCGCTGCTTTTCGAGTGCCGCCGAATTTTCTTCCTCAGTCAGGGAGGGCCATCATCGAATAGGAAAGTGCCGTGACTACTTGACCCCGGGTCCTACGCTCGAAACCGGGTAAGTTGCGAGACCGCTCGAGAGCACCCGCCGTTTCTACCGTTGATTCATTGCCTTTTTCCCCTCGACACTGTCATTTCACCGCCGAAAAAGCATTTCGCGAATAATACCTGAGTTCCGACACTCGCGTTTCCTTCTCAGCCTAATCAATATTGTGATTATGAAATTAAGCAAGTGCGAACGACGTGATAGAAAACTGAACGCATTTAGCAGAGCGATAAGAGATAAAAATAGACAGGTTGAACGATCAGCGTAGAATTTTTTCCAATCCCTTTTCGCGTTTATAGAAACGATCGTAGCCTATCTAATTAACGGTTATCTCTCGAAAGTGGAGTGAGAGTAGCTCATTAGCATGTTTTCGAAATTCGTCTCTTGTGTTCATAAAATTGTACGCCGTGAGGATTGTGAGAACCGATCGGTGCAATCCTAGAAACGGTGTTCTTCCATCGACACGGTTCGCCAGTAACGATAATCGACGTCTTGAAAGCGGAAGCAATGATCCTCGCTTAACAGCTAATCGAGACAAAGGAATTGTTCGTTTCTTACGAGTTCCCTTCGTGAGAACGCAAGACTTCGAGCGAGCTGGTCAGCGTCTTCGGACTTGGCGACCAATTTTATCGACACGGGAGAAACTACAATGGCACAGTAATTCTTTCGCATTCCAGGACGAGCTCGTTCTCTGCTTTCCAGTTAAAGCCAGCGGCAGGAAAAGTGCTCGGTTTAAACTTTCTAAGCGGGTATCATGGCCTGCGGTCGCTAACGTACGAATGTGATACCTGGCCATGTGAGCGCAGGGCGCGAAACCATAAATCAGTATATCGTAATCGCGACGAAAAGGCTTGCGTAACGCCGGCCAAATCCACTCCTACGTCGAAGTGAGAAATTCCTCATATATAATTACAAACCGGAATGTTATTATTTAAAAAAAATAGAAATCATTTTCAAGAGATGACGTTTTATTTGAATAACAACGGGGAAGTTTGAGGAGGAGCGCACATGCTTTCACGGTTGCGAGACGTGAGGAAAACCGAGGCGCAAACATTTGCGACAATTATTGTACAAATAATGATCGAGCCGCGTTTCGCCGTTCGCGAATGTTTATCTTTTCCACACGGTCACTCGCGGTCAGTCCGGAGTACCGTTGCGCGTTTACCCGTACTGCTGACTGTATCCACATCGGTGACCGCGGCTTACACTTAAGCGTTCGAAATGCCAGGTGAATAATTCTTGCCGTTTCACAAGGGAAAACAGAGAGCCGTTAAAAAGCGCGCGACCTTCCGACGAAGACGGGCCCAGTTCATAGCGGTAACCGCCTACATAAAAATAGCGGTATGCACGCAAAGAGAAACGAGGAAAAAAAAGAAAAAAAATAAATGTTCGTTTGAATGTTCGAGCGTGCTCGGCGAGCGTCACGGAATTACGGGCATCGACGTCTGTCTTAAACTTTCGAATACGATACCCGTGCAACTAAACGCGGTTTTACTGCACGACTCGAGAGTTCTTATTAATCTAACAGACGCTCAGATATTTCGTGCGATGAGTTATACCGCGGCCGGTGCAAATCCGAATTAAAATGATTTTGCGGCCGCCGTCTGTATACACGGTATTGGCAAACAGTCCCTGAGAACTCGGAAATGTTGAATTCCCTCGTTATTTAATTCTTACGCGATACGTCGATTGCCCTTTACATTTATTGCGATTCTAATCTTTTATCAGGTGGATACAACTATAACTTTCTCTTGTATATTAAAAGGTTTCCAATTAAATAAATAAAATAAATTGATTTAATTTTGAGTTATTTTATACACGTCGACGCGGGCGCAAGGGTCGTGGGATTTTCGGGTAAGATTCTGGATCAGAACAGGCTGGAAGCTCTAATCAATATTTCCACATTCCCACCGAAATTAGCACGAACGAATAAACTCCCGCAATTCGATAATGCGACCGCGAAACGTGACTCGGCCGCGCATACCGCGGATGCGAAAGGAGGCCCAGGACCCATTCTGACCGATGCCCGCTTGGGAACGGTATGCACACACGCCGCTCGGCCTCTACACGCGCACGTGAACATGTAATCCGTGTAACTTCCAGCATTCCACCTGGTGCACGCCTAGCGACGACGTCGTTGCGTCACAGATTAATAGACACGACGTACGCGTGTATCTGCTTATTACCGTGTCACGATCATGCCGCCTGCGCGAATTGATGAACAATCTCATGTCGTGGGCAAACAAATTCTTAAGATAGTTATCACCTAAATGGACATTATTCGAGATAATCGCAAAACTTTCTACAAAATTAATTAAGCACCTGATAATATTTTATATGAATGATATCTGATGATATATAATCTATGATATNTAGTAACGCGTAGTAAAAAAAAACATATTATAAATCATTGGTACACGGGTAGAAAATGCGTAAGAATTTTGCGTCTAATGACGTGAGTCATTGAATATTGAATTTATTTGCTCTCAAGGAAACTTTAAACGATCGGAGCCAACGAGATGGAGCGTAATAAAGGAATTTTTATTATAAATCTCGGGAAAAGTGGAATTTCGTTTTCCTTGAACGGGGAAAGTCTTATCGAGCGAACCAGTTTGCAAATAAATATGAAACGCAGGTTCACCTCGTTCCGCTTGGATGTATCAAAACTAACGATGATCGCGTTTATCACTGCGGTACGCAGGCGTACGGTGTAATTTCGCGGGGACGCGGATAAAGTAAACGAGCCGAACAATTTAGTTAATGATCCTCTCTTGTCACGATACTCGTACACGCATTTTCACAGTGAATTCTTTCTAATTGCGCATTAAACTTCGCTTTCTCTGTTAAATCGACGATACCACAGGTGCTAATTGCTCGGAGTTCGAACCAGTTTGAAAAAAAAAAAAAAGGTAATCTGTTCTGTGATAATGAAAAGTCGAGTTGAAAAAAAGGAATTAACAGTTGTGGTCGGATTCTGATTGGAAAACGGTATTGGCGAGATAACAAGTCGCGATTTCGTGGCACCTGTCTACCGGCTCGGTTTCTTCCCGTACCTACCTGCATTCCAGAGAAAGTTAACCGTGATGATTTGGCACGCAACACCGTGAAGCGTGCACAGACGCTCGTGCGTATACCTGCATGATTCCATCGCGTTGCTGCTACTCCTCCTGTGAACGTGCGCGATTACACGCGTACACGCTTTCAAATGGTTACGTGTGTGCGAAGGAGTTATTTCAGTAGCACGTAAGATGAATATTTTTCATAACGCACGGCCAAGGCGTTCGTAATAGAGGATTCGTTTGCAAACGTGGAATGCGCATTTTCCGCGCTGTTCCCTGCGATAAACCGAGTATATTTCAGCCGAAGCTACTGTATCAGTCGAAGAGACTGGCTCGTGTTTTCGCAACGGGAACGTTGATACATATTAATTTCGACGCTCGAATGACGAAAACGTAATTTGTCACGGCGGATTTTCGTCAAATCATTTTCACCACCGGGAATCTCGTATTCCGTTTGAAATCGGACCTTCCGGCATCGACTGGCTCTAATTTTCGACGACGCGAAATGCCAGGCTAGTGTTTTACTCGCACAGTTGCCAACGGGGACTCGAGACCTTACAGAGAGGATCGCACGTTAATTTTCGCAAACGGGCAACCGCTATGAAAGTCGATCCGTTCGGCTCGATCGATGTCGTAAATTACCCCGCGAATTACTCATGGTTTCCAGTGTGGAATTACAATCATCGTCGCTTGTGGAGATGCAGTCCCATTTGTAATTGAATCTGCGACGGTAGACGTAACATTGAATTTGTACTTGAGTAATTTCTCAGCAGGAAGCTACAAACGAGTATATCATTCAGTGCGTAACTCAATTTCACAGAAGAAATTGACTCGGACTATTTCGGATTTCACCGTTTTACCAAATCGTACGAATTCGACTAAAAAGTCTTGCAAGGATTTTGTAAATTCGTGGCAGCGAGGATCGCAAGCGATTTCAGAGAAACAGAAGCGGGTTCGAAGCCACGCCTCGACGATCGCGAACGGAGATACCTAGATTTTAGAAAGGCGAGTTACTCCGCAAGACAAAAACCTTTCCATCGCCGTTCACTTTTCGCGGGAAAAACGGAACCCCTCGATGCGTTTCGCGTTGCCGACGTTACGAGCTATTGATTCGTTGCGATTTATCGCGTTGTGTCTCAGCCAGGCAGCATCCTCTCAAGAATTTCCCGCGTGAAAACACCGGTACATTTACTTTTAGAAATCGCCCGTATCGATAAACGCTTCTCTGGTGAGAATTCATTCTTAAAGCTGCAAAATCTTATCATGTATTTTACATTTCCTATATAATTTTATTTATCTATTATTATCTATAAATCTCTATTTCGTTCCAATTACGTCATCGCTGATTCGTTCTCTATACTGTGCCTTATAGCATCATTATTAATTGATCGGCTGTCAACGGCATTCGTGCACAGAATTATGCACTACGCTAGATTTATAAGGGTTGCATGGCATACAGAATAGTCGTACAAATATTATAATATCATCAAAGTAGATTGATAGTAATTTATAAACTCTTCTTGAATCAGTCTAAAATGTCGAACTAAATTAATTATCAGAAGACTGCTTGGTTTAAATTACTTTTAACCCAAATGGCTGAATTTTTATTATTTCCAAAAAAAGAAAAACGTAAATGAGAGGAGTGCACGAATAGCAGAACGTTAATAAATAATATTAGTAAGTTTCTCTTGACACTCAGAACGAGAAGTATCTTTACTACTTATCTGCTGCTCGATGTAAAAATGCTTTCACTGCACTTAATTTAGTGCAGTGGAACTAAGATGTGACCCGAGGAGAGAGCGTCTTATTGGTACTTTACCCGTGTGCGGTACTGTTTGCTGCTCTCCCGGACGTAAAGTGCATCTCTTTGAGTGCAATCGAGTATTTCCTTAAAGTAACCGGTTGATTCGGGTGCCGTGGGTGGAACCGCACTGCGCCGGTGATACAGAGAGAGAGAGAGAGGGATGGATGGATGGTCGCAATGTAATTTTGAGGGATGCGCTTGTCGTTAAATCACGTATCCGCGGTAATAGTTAACGGTATCTTTCGAGTCAGGGCGGGTGGAGATGTATGAGTATGCGAAACTCGGACGAACGAAATTTAACGGCGAGCCGCCGCAGTGTGGTGCTGGTAACTGCTGTGATGAGAAGCTATTCCGGCGCATTGCGGAAGCGGAAGGAACGGTCCCGTATGAAGCTGCGGCCTCGAATTGCGCCCGTAATTGAGATGTAACTTCTGCTTTACAGATTGAATATTGCCCGGCGGGATGGACGCGGAGACCGGGGCCATTTTGGCCCTACAAATATTGGCTCTGTGTTCGATAGTGGCCGCCCTATTGGCCTACCTAATGCGGCAATCGAGGAATGCCACCGACGAGTACGAGACCCGCAACAAACGCCACGTACTCGTGACCAGCTGCGATACCAGCGTAGGCCTGCAGATCGCTGTTGCGCTTTACGAGGCTGGATACAAGGTAGTAACGGCCTTCCGTCCCACCTGAATCACGTCTAATTATGTAATCGTTTTAACACGCTCAAAACATGGATCGCGCGTCCTTCGCAGAAGTAGCGTACAGGCGTTCTCATAAATATTTCGATCATTGAGAGTTCCGCTGAGAATCGTAACCGCTTATTTTTCTTTCGTCAGAAACATCGTAGTAATTAAATGTGATTAATTACTTAGGTGTTCGCCGGTTTGCTGGACCCGTGCGGTATGTCGCCGTCGATGAAAATTCTCAGGGCGATAGAGCAACAGAGGGAGAAGGAGGAGGACGGGCCGGTGGACGCGAGTTACGGTAACCCGCAAGACCCGGAAGTACGTGCTCACCGCCAAATCGTGCCACTGGAGCTGGACTCGACGAGGGAGGACAGTTTACGCGCTTGTTTGGACGCAGTTAGAGCGAAACTTCCGGCTGGCGAAGACGGCAAGCAATCGTCGATTTAATGCGGCCCCGAACACAGCCAAGATTGAACACGCCCCGGTGCCCCGTTGTTCCGGTCCCGTTGATCCCGCGCCGGTTACAAATCCCAATTCCCCAGCGGTTCAAGATCCCCGGGACACGAGTCGGCTGACGAAAAACTTTCGCGTTGTCTAAAGGAAATGTTAATTTAGTTTCGCACCGGTTCGAGCTTCAAGAAACTTTTCACCCTCCGGCCAATGAATGGCAGCTATTCATTTCCTCGTCATATTATTTCTGCCTTCGAATTACCACCGTTTTTCCTCGGCCTCGATTATTATTAAAAACCTTTTTAAACAGTTGAAATTCTTCGTTAAAGTATCCGCGCGTCCTCCGTCTTTCTTGTGTAAAACTGACCGCTTAAGGTGTACCAAACTTTGAACTTGACTCAATTACACAGGTCTCTGGGCAGTTGTACACACCGGCGGCTTGGCTCTTCCGGGTGTTATAGAGAGGCAGCCGAGTTCAGCGTGGGAATCCATGCTGCGACACAATTTAGTCGCACCGCTGAGAACCGCGAGGATGTTCATTCCTCTTTTACGTGTAAAAAGAGGTTCGTTCTCATACCGAAATATTACTACTACTACTACTACTAATAATAATAATAAGAAGAAGAAAAGAATGACAAGAGACACGCGAGACTGTGTGGAGCTAATATCCTCCGATGCATGAAGACTGATTTCCTTTATAGGACGAATCATTCTTTTGGGCGACTCGACGACCAGCTACGGTACCAAAGCGGGAACAGGGCTGGTAGCATTCAGTGCCTCTAAAAAAGCCGTGGAAGGAGCCGCGGATGCTTTAAAGAGCGAACTACAATCCTCTGGGGTCGACGTCGTTCTTCTAAAACCGCCGCCCGTGAATCCTCTCATTCTTTACAGTTCACCCGTACTGAAAACGTAAGAATCTTCTTCTATACAGATTTTCCATAAAGAGGAGAAATAGAATTCGACGGAACGTCTTTTTAGGTCTGACGTAGAATCGGGAATAGTTTCATCCGAGGGGACGTGGACAGCGCCTGTGTCGACCCAGGCTATTCAGAACTCGTTGATGCCGGCGCTAACATCACCCTGTCCACGGATGTCTTACGAGATGGTCGCGAGATCGAGACTCTTTTGCAAATAATAATTGATTGACGGCGATGCTTTGTAAAATTAATCTATCAATTAATTGTAAATGCGCCAGAGGCTTAGAGTTTTAAGAACCCTGTACAGTTTTGTAATTAATACGGTGTTAACAAAAATTTTCATTCTATTGACAACGGCGTTCGTTTCTTTGGTTAATTGAACGACTGAGGGACGGGTTGAGTGTTTGGGAACGTATTGCGACGGCCGTGGCGAATTATACTGTTTTAGTTTCCATTACATAGTTGGTAATTACGAGGAACTATGTATACAATTAATTCCGGCGACGATAGCATCCATCGCGAGTTTCACGGGTAATTCACAGACGGGCGAATGAATTGCGAATTCGCCCGTAACTCACGCACAATTCAAACAGCGCAACAACTTTGAAGTCGTATAAACGATAAATATCACATATTCGTTACCCATATCGTTGAAATTCCACTAAATTTCATTTGGCAATTTGCAGCCTGCCACGGGCTAATGGCGGCCTCCTGCCCTGGCCCGTTCGTTTATTTATTCGCATGCGAGTTCGTAATTCCCGTACGCGAATTGATAATTATGTAACTGTCGGCCGAAAAATCGGCTTATTTATTCGTCGTTACGTGGGTGGGGAGATTCGTAAGAACCGCGATTAAATCAAACTGTGGCCGAGTGCCACGGCGATGGGACACGCGCGTCTCTTAAAATATGCCACAGCTGGCTGCAAAACGGTATTCTAATTAATCATCGGACCGTGCATAATCTTTTTCCGATACTTTCGCCGGGAACAAGAAGGAAACCGGAAGATACTCAATCGGAAAAACGTATCTTAAAACGTTTACGCAACCGGTCAGCTTGCTTACAGATTTATTTACAAACCGATACGTCGCGTTACGATTTCCAATTAGCCATTAGCGGCGTGTACGTCGATGATGATCATTCAATCGACGAGACGGAGAGTAAGTGAGGGTGTGTGACTTGGCGTCGAATCGATAGATTACAACTCGGCCAGGGATGAATGTATCATGCGAGCGAGCGGTACGCGGAAATGCAATAAATTCAACAATAAACTGTATTGCTACGCTGGGACGCGATGTGCGGCTATTCAGGCGACATATTGACACTCGTTCGCTCCATCGTCGAAACCGTACAATTTATTGCTCATTAATCTCCTCCGTCCAATTTACATAGCCGATCGAATATATGACGAAGCCGGTTTCTTTAATGGAAACTAAACTCCAGGAATAATTGTGGCCCTATCATTTCGGAATGACTGCGTACGCCATCGATAACGCTTTAATTGCCCGGCTTGGCGTCGGAATTAAAATCTCCTCCCGCGTTCCCCGATGAATCACCGCGGACAGATTTTTAAGCAGGAAGCTAGAGTTTCATGGATCGGCAGATATATTTTGCAACGCGCTTTTACGTCGTCGTGCCACAATGCCGACGTCGATCCGTGCCTAGCTGGCACCATTATGGGGACTTGGGAAAAAGTTTCGGTTCACCGGACAGCTCCTCTCACTCTATTGGGCCCGGCGACAAATTAATGACTTGACAAACCGTTTCTTTCGGGGACGGACTCGGGTATATAAAATAGGATTCTCGCGATTCGGTAAACAGTTGCCTGGATGGTTCTTCGAAGGAGGAAACATGGCGTTGATTCAGGTAGGGATACGTATCGGGCGGTGGAAATCAATAGAGGCGCGCGCGTTTTACCGATAGTAGACGCTGGATTATTGTGAAAAATGACGTTGCGACCGTCGAAACGTTTGATCGATAGAGATTCGAAGCAATTAAGCAAAGATTACAACGCGGTGAATTCAGAAACTCGTCCGGACGATGCGATGTAATGCCATCGATCGTTCCAATTTCGAATCTCGCCGATGTTATTGGTCGAGTAGACAGACAGAGGCGAAGAGAGAGAGAGAGAAGGAGAGAGGGGACGCGGCCACTTTTCCGTAAAACGGATCACGGTACCCGCGAAAGCGAAGTATTACAAAGTCGTGACCGCAAAGTAAGAGCGACATGTTCCAGAGGTCTTTATGCGGCTGGCAAAAGCGCCTCGGTTCCGCTCGCCGTTACGACGACAAAGAATAATGATCCTCTTTTTGCAATTTTGCCGGGCCGACCTTTCGCATGATTAAAATAAATTTCTATCGCCGGGCCCCCTTTCACCGTTCTCTGTCCACGATTAATTCTCGCGATATTTTAACCGCTCCTTTCCATTCAGCACTCCGCACGAAATTCTCTCCCTTTTCGTTCCGTGCTTTCAGAATTTCACCGTTTTCGCTCTGGTCGCGATCGCTTTCACAGCTGCCCGCCCGAAGCCCAGCCACGAAGGTACGAAAGAGTTAAATCGCAGCGATCAAAGACAATTAAAATTAATACTGTCCATTATACAGGGTGCCTCTTTCTAAACAACAGCTTCCTTTGACAAAATGCATGGTTTTTGTTAGTAATTTAAAAATACCGTGCATTTTGCCAAAGGAAACTGTTGTTCGAAACCACCTACATGATCACCCCTTTTCGACTGTGACACTTCTTCTGAGACACCCTGTATCGTTTTTTGATCGCGTTTAATTGCAACGCGGTATCGGAGAGAACTGATCTTAGGTCACGGACACGCGCACTCGTTCCATCATTTCCACGGACCGGTGGAGGGCCATCATCAAGAGATCACATGGAAGGACAAGCACGGTCACCACCACCACGACTACGTGGCCCACCCTAAGTACAAATTCGCCTACGGCGTGGACGACAAGCACACGAAGGACTACCACGGGCAGAAAGAACATCGTGACGGTGCGTATCGAACCGGGACTGCGCAGGGACTTGATTACTCTTAACGAGAATTTTGAACTAATTGGACGATCGTCCTTGCTCTTAATTAGATCTAGTGGCTAGACGAGGATCTTCTTTTTCTCTATACGTATCGCGGTACGTCTCTGTCCACTCGTGCATGTTTGATTAACGAGGACGCGTGAAATTTCAGGGAAAGAAGTCGAAGGGGAGTACCATCTCCACGAGCCCGGTGGCAACTTCAGAAGCGTGAAGTATCATTCGCATCCCCACGGCGGGTTCTTCGCCGAAGTTCATAATTACGGTGGGAACGATCACTCGAAGCATAGATAATAAGCCGAACATCGTTACCGCTCCTCTCGCTCCACGATACATAATCATTATTATTATTATTATTATTACTATTATTATTATTATTATTATTATTATTATTATTATTATTATTATTATTATTTTACTTATGTTCACCCTTTGTTGTCGCATGAAATAAATTGATTGGATAATCGAACTGGAAGTTATATCGATACACACACGCGATAAATTGTCGAATATTATTAACGTCCCGAGCAATTTGCATCGGGCAGTAAGTAATTGTATTGTGCATGCGCTTCGGCAACTTGTAGTAAGTTCCTCTGGTGATATTGAGTGGATGCGGTTCGTTGTTAAAACGCAAACACCAACTTCTTGTTGGCACGAGGGGGCTGCCTTTGGAAGCTGAGACAATGGAGTTTCTGCGGCATCGTTTCTGCAGTTGTAACTATCGACGGTAACGTTCTTTCGGGACAATGACACGATTTCCAATCGAATTTAGGTCAGCTGGTTTATCATTCGAACGATGTATGAATAATTGATTAAATAATTTCTGTTAACATGTTTAATTTTGTTAGTTTCTCGTTCGCATTGTCGAGTTAATTAAACTCCAACGAAAGCTGCAGGTTTGATGCTTAAATTTCAATGAGAATCTCGTTTCTGCAACAATGTAAACTCGACTTCTGTATGTACGACGTATCATTTTCAAAATTAATTAGTAAATTTATTTCGACTGTGAAAAATTCGGTTTTAATTTCAATAGACGAAATTGCATAATGCATCACGAATATATTTTATGAATTCGTTTAACGTTAGACGTTCCACGTAGTGTATTCGTCTAACTTCAATTCTACCGTATTTCCTTATATAAAATCCATATAAATATTCGAGTATAGTAGCTACCCGCTAAAAGCAGCTCCCGTACTCGTCCCGGCTGCATGATCACGCACAAATGACGTATATCCCGTTTCGTGTACGAATGCGCGTTGCAGCCGTGCTGTTCGGATCGATACAAGTCGTTACCGAAGTAAACGGATGGATTACGAGAGCTGAGACCATCTACGCTTGGACTCGATTCCGAGTCGTTGCCTACCCCCGTTCTCAGTCACGAGGCTGAGAAGCAAGACACGTCTGTTATAACCGTACGTTTTGTACAGTTAAGCATGGTTGCATAAAGTAATGTAGTTCTATGTGTGTATGTTCCTGAGTATACCTGAAGTATAATAGAAATTAGGGAGTAGCGCAGGCACGTGCCTGTGCCCATCATGACAATTGCCATGGGTTCACCATCCGCTGAATTCCGTCCAAAACGTACGGAATTTTATGCAAAATAAAATATGATACTAATTTTAAAAATAAATTTTACGTATTAAGTTTTTTTTAAGTATCACAATTTTGGACTCTGCTTATAACGTTTTATATATTTTCGTACATTAAGTGCAATTTTTAGGTATTACGTATATTGAATTTTTGTTATAAATGAATGAAATCAGCAGTCTAGCAATAATTATCGTAGTTAAAAGGACGAAATAGAAAAGATAGAGTAGCTAAATTGTTGTACACGCGATAACCTAATAGAATCAAGTTACATCTCTGCTCGAACTTGATTCGGAGTTGTTCCCCACTCCCGTCTGAGGCCGAGAAGCGAGTTGAGACGATGTTCAGATTCACTAACCATGATGTTTCACGGTGATTAATCATGATCACGACTCGTGATTATAGTCAATCATGGTATGTGATGACGATTTTGTACAATGAGTAGATTTGCTATCACCTTATTAATATCTGATAAAGTAAATAGCTTTTGATTTCTAAAATATAATTTTTACAAATCTACTATTTAGTTTGAAAGATAAAATTATTCAACTTATATAGCCTCTCCTTCCTCCCTTGCGAGATGAAGAAGTTAACTTCAACTCAGGTTCCATCGGTGGAACAAACCTCTCAACTTTTGTGAGTGTAACTTATTTCATTAAGAATATATTTATAACTATTGAGAGCTTCAACGGAATATCATGCAAGGTTTAATTTTTCATCGAACCAAACATTCCATCTCGGTTATTAACAATAATTCCATTTCGTTACACTGACCTATATTTATTTCAAACGAGATTTTTCATTCGAACGGAGAAGCGAGCGAGCCTTTCGACGAATACCGTTTTTAACAATTTTAAACTCGATTAAACGTTTATTCAGGACTGGAGTTACAGCTGCTTGTACGGACGACCTGGAATGGTTTATAGGAGTAGGAAACGTTTAAAGAATTCTTGGAGAGGAGAACGTTTGTTTCCGGTAGCGTTCGACTGGACGCAAGTTGCATGAAAGCATTACGGGTCACGCACAGCTAGTATTCACTAATTAAAAAATACCATAGGAATTGTATGAAACAGAACGGAACGCGCGTAACGAAGTTCCGTCGGGATAAAAATAATATTTTTCGTTCTCCTCGCGTTTCAAGCTCCCGTCGATTCTTAAACAACGTTAAAAGAACGACGCAAAAAGATAAATATATATGTACATTGTGTGTACGTGTAATCAATAATTTTCTGTTTGATTTACTACAAAAGTGAATATCGTTTTTAATGCGGCAACGAGGAGGGGAAAAACTCTTCCTGTCAGGATCAGCAGAGCGTAATCGATGGCTGTTTTATCCGCACCTTTTAAAATTCATATGCGTGGGATCGTTGTCGCAATGCAAAACCATCAAAGAAATGTCTGCTGTGTTTGCCACACAGAGAATCGACCTCATTACTCTTTTTCCCCAAATCGACGCATTCCTTCGACGTAACGAAGTCCTGTTTAAAAATCCACGGTATATAAATAGTCGCGAGTCCTACTAGTTGTCACTCGAGATCTTGTCTAAGATGGTAACCAAGGTACACATACATAAATTCTACAGTCAATCACACTGGATATTTGGTAAAAGTAGTGATCCTCCAGGGAGTCAATTTTATAATGTCATATTATTTTTTACAATTATTTATTCCACGAGTTTTCAATAATGATCGAATCCTGACGTTAAGTAGTATATTTGCACTTTCGCTTTGTTCCTATTTAGACGCACTTTTTAATCAGAAATCGTCGCTTAGATGTTCGGTCACTCCCTGGAGGGTCAGTAGGTAAAAGTAAAAATGTTCGTGAAACAGCGAACGTCATCGCGGTTTATCCTATTCTATTGTTCCATTTCCAACATTGTATATACAAATGTAATACGTTCGTTCGCAGTTCGCTTTAATTTCGGCGATGATGGCCGTCGCCGCGGTGCGGAGCGCGTTAGCAGGACACGCTCATAGTTTCGCGCACTATCACGGTCCGGTGGAGGGACCGGCGCAAGAAGTCTCTTTTCATGGTAAACACGGATATCATCACATTGGATACGTGGCTTATCCGAAGTACGAATTTTCGTACGGCGTCGACGACCACCACACCGGCGACCATCATAGCCAGAAAGAGCACAGAGATGGTAAGTAGATTGCGGGATTTAAACTTATGCATACATTTTCTTAAACCCCGGCTTTTGTAATAATAAGAGCGACCATTTGTTAGTTTATATAGTACGAGGGTATTCTGGCAGTCGTTTGTTTAAGGTATAATTAACCATAATTCAGAAGTTATTCACTTTAAGATTGCACGAGTCTTCAAATAAAA
>NW_017132978.1:190833-219335 GCF_001652005.2 Ceratina calcarata | reverse complement strand
TCTTAAACTTTTGGCAGAGGTCTTACGGCTCATACAACCTTAATGAAACTTCGTACGTTTGTAGTACTATGGAAAATAATAGACACATATTTCTTTTTCATTGGCTCTCATCCATACTAAATTACGAGTATCACTCTTTCGATTGCTATCTGTGGATTTTATATAGTAGAAAGAATGAATAAAAGTTGTTTTTATAGGTTTAGGTGAAGAAATAGCAAAAATATTTTCTATACAATTCAGAAATGAACCACAGCATGCCAGATGTTACAGAAATCAAATTAAATTAAAAAACGTGTTCCAATTTCAAAAATGTTACAAACTCGGACATTTAACATGTAGTTAAAACATGAAAAAGAGCGTAGAATAATTAATTTTTACTACGAGCTGAAACGCGAAAGCGTTTCATTAGCAGGAGAATAAAATCCGGAGGTAAAGAGCGTTTCTAGGAAGGATCGAGCAATAAAGAAGGGGCTTTTTTCCCAGGCAAAAACGTGGTTGGCGAATACACCGTTAAGGAACCGGGCGGTAACGTAAGGACCGTGAAATATCACGCGGACCCGCACGGAGGGTTCTTCGCGTACGTGCACAATTCCGACGGCAACAACCACGAGGGTGGTACTTACGGAGAAGGACACTATTGATTCGTATGCATCCGGACGTAGCATCGACGTACCGCAAGGAAAATTCGGAACGCGTTTACCCGGATTAGAACGAGAGCTCGTTACTCGGGAATTAGTCCCGCGTTTCAATTAGCCGTGTGTCCATTTGCAAAACGACGCGCGGTTCAACCAAAGAAAATTGGCACCGAACAGCGACCACGCTCAATGGTTCCCGTTCCCCCGCTATTATCGTCGTTATAACTATCGAATATACAGAACGTACGCAACAAACTTTCGTTTCCATTTTACTTCTCCCCCCGGTACTGTCAATGTATATATTTCCCGAACAGTGGCTTTTACGACCCGGAGAATTTCCAGCTGAAACTGAACTACCGAATCCACAGGTACGCGGCAGTGTCCTGCCGCACTTGCGAAAATATGAACGCCGTAACAATCAGAATATCGCCGCAATAAAGTTATCTGTGTCGGAGAAATATGGGGCTCGCGATATTTTTATCGACTTCCCGCGCGCGCACAGGCGCCCATTGTAAACCGGCATCAAATATTTCTACGCGCCGCGTTTTTACTATCGCGCCACTCGAGAACGTCTGATTATTACTTGCCCGAAAATTCGAGCACCTCGCCGGATTGAACCGCGCGCCCTTACCGAGGACTCCTTGTAGTAGTCAGAGACCGAACACGCTTTCAGAGCGATCGATCGAGTTCGCTCGGCAAGTACTTTCAATCCTCATTAACCCAGAAAAATGAGGTCTTAATGAACGCGATTCGACCGGTTCCTTTCAGTCCTAATATTTAACGAGCCTCAAGTTTAAACCCCGCTTCGCGTCTGTATCAAGGAACGTCTTTCGTTCCCGCATAATCCCCTGAATCGCTTGTCATTATCGTCGATACGGCTTCCCACGGATAAGATACCCCTAGATAAATAAACAGATGAGTTACATGGATCGAATAAGGAAAAGTAAGCCTTAGTCGACGCATCTGGTCACGTATCCCAAACATAGGGTGCCCCTGTTTAGAGCGAGGGTTCACAAATTAATTCTTATGGTTCATTAGGTGAATCTGTAGACACGTAACGGTATTAATAAACAGGCAAGTATATGTATGTATTTATTGCGAGGCTAACTTGGAATGAGAAGAAAGATGCTGTAACCGCGTTTAATCCCATCCCGGATTACGTATTAAATTTTCAAGCTGCTTCGTTCTATCCGCGGAGTATCCAGTTAGAGATATTAGTCGCGTAATTGCTCGTCGACGGGAACGCTTAGGAATACTTAACAATATTGGTGCAAACTGCAGGCAATTTATGCAAACGTCTCGGGTTCGTAATTGCATTTTCGAATCCATCTTCAAAATTAATTCTTATCTCCTGATATAAGAAGAAACTTTTAACGTCTCGTTGCCGCGGTCATGAAAGTGGTATTAATATACTAGCGAGCGGATGCTAACTCTCGAAGTTCACTGCTACAGGGATTGATACCTCAATTCGTGCGACGCAAACTTCCGCGAGATGGTGGATATACGCCATATGCACGGATATTATTACTCACTTCTTCGCATAGTTTCCTCGTTTGCCATCTCGTAACCCTATTACGGAACTCCGGGCAACTTGTGACGACGTTAGGACAGAAGTTTCCCCTGCGCTTCTCCGCGGAGTGATAAATGAAATTGTACAAACGTTCCCGCTAAAAGAAACAGACAATTTCGACGGGACGGAGTAATTTGATCGAGGGTCGGCGTTATTCTTGCCGGATCTTTGTTTGGCACGTCGTCCGAGGGTGACCAGAAGGCTAGCAATGGTAACAGCGGCGACGCATTCGTCCGCGCGTGGCCACGATCAGCCGTCGGAGGAGGGGCGAACGAGAGAGTTGTCGGGAACAGGCGGCGGCAATAATGCGCGATGGACGTGATAGGGTGCGATCGATTTTCTCGATCTCGAGAGAGAATGGAGTCCTTATTATTCCGGCGAGAAGGCACCACTCTCGGGGTAGCTTCGTTATTCGATTCGAAAGCAGCGGTCGCTTCGAATCTAACCCCTCGGCCTCGCCTGCCTCCTTTTATGCTCGCTTTTCTTCTCGCCCCTTCTCTTCCCCAGCCTACTTCCGTGTTGGTAAAAATCCAATTCGTGCCGGAGCGTTGCATGGAAAATAAGAGGAGCAGACGTTGAATTGCTGCTACGTAATGGTGCCACGTAATGTACACTGCTACTCAAAAGTTTACTACGAATTCATGCATTTTGAGTGACGAGTGGGAGGTGTTTGAATTCAGCAATAATGCAGTTATCGAGATTTGATTTTATAAGAGAAATATAATAATGATAAACTGAACAATTGATTCTGAACGTAACTCGGATTATAAAGTGACCGAAGTATTTTTCTAAGACTTGCGGATTATTACCCTCGGGCTTAACTCGATTTCTTTGTGGAAAGTCGTTTCCGCGGGATCGAGCGAGTGTCCTGGAAAATTGAAAATTACCTCCGAAGATCGGGCGCCGTGCGAACGGCGAGCTGTTAATTCTTAATGATCGCTTTATCGTGTCTTACTTAATTCAGCGTTCCATTTCGCTTTGCTTAGCGGCGAAGCTGGATCGACTCGACCCACGGGGATAATTAAAGTTTACAGTATTTCGAATGGCTAGCGAGGATTAATAGAATTTGTAATGGCCTTTTTCTCCGGCCGCTCGAACTTTCCTCTTGACCGTCGCTATCGTTGCCGATCCGTTCCTCTTAAAATTGTATCGTACAAAGGCTGTCCTCGGGACCGGTCGACGTTAACGTCGTCCTGACGGTGGTAAACACCGACGTGACGCGACGAGGCGGTGCTAAAGAAACTCGCAGCTACTGTACTCGTTGATCAATCGTTACCTTTGATAGGAAATTTCTAACTAAAATGGAAGTTACAGCGCGGCGATGGTGCGCCCCGCGCAACCGGGAGAACTCGCATGAAAAGCTCTTCGCGCGGTAAACATATTTACGTAGGTGCACGGCTACGCGGTTACCGATTTTACGACCGGTCTAGATTTACGATTAGAAAGTTCACGGGTCGTAAGAGACTTTCGACGTTGAACGGTTCAAGTTCGCCGTTCGCGTTTCTCCCCTAATCAACGTCAAAATGATTCAATAAACGTTCGGGGAACCGCGCCGAGCAACTCACGAATCTACGTGCAACGATTATTATTTCAGAGCAAGTTTGATTACACGCGACCGACTTGCCGGCAACTCGTTCATAATTTTATCTTCCGGAAAACGTTGGTAATGGCGATGAATAATAATGTTCGCGGTTCGCTCTCTCAACGAACTAATCGAGACTCTTCAACATCTCCCTTACCCCTCCTACCCCCCCTCCCCTGGTTTTATAAGGGTACTTTTATCGAAAGATTACACGACGTCGTTATCGATGTTCCTGAAGGGACCAGGTAAGGCGTCGGCTTATCGCCTGTTGCCAGCCTGACTCGTTCGCACTTAACTTGCACAATATTCGAAGTTCAAACCATGTCTCGCGAACTTCTCGACTTCGAAACTTCGAATTCTATCTAATCATTTTGATTGGAATGTGAATATCATCGAGAAAGTATCCCTTTGGCCATTGTTTATCGGCGATCTTTCTGCCTCGAAATGATCAGCGTTCCTCTCCGAGTTTACACTGTTCCCAATGAGAGCGAACGGGTAAATAAAACCTTGTGAGTAAGTCCGAGAGAGGTAATAAAATAATGAAACGAGTTCGGGAGTAAGAGGAAAATGGAGCAAGGAGGCAAACCGTGGAAACTATCCTAAGTTCGTTCGATTTGAAAATTTTATATCGCTAGTGAAAATACACAGGGAAGAAGTTAAACCGACTCGTTCGTGATCGTTTCATTTATTTAATTGCACCGTATACCGTTTCAATCGTTCAATTTCAAGGATTAGTATTATTCTATTATCTGCTTTTAAATGAATTCTTCTGGGTTTTCAGAATGCTCTAAAATATAGATTCCTGAACAGTGGAGGATAATGATGGTTAATATTTGTAAGGACAGGAGTATCAGGGTTAGAGGGATGGGGGACATGGTTTAAATATGTTTCCAATTAGAAAAGAATTCGAACTTCAAAGAAAGTTTGCAGGCATGAATTAAAGAATGACATTTGGGAACATTTAAATTAAATATAAAACAGAGCCTTTCCTCGAGTTATCTTAATAACTAAGTCATGCAACAGCACTCAATTTGACATACCTGAAACGAAAACTGTCCTCAAAGATTGAACACTATTTTCCTTTATTAATCGATTATGGCTGATGCATTAAATTCTAACAAATGTGAATATTTGGGGTGGCTTATCGGTTAAGATTTTTCGCGGCTGAAATTCCTGAAATCTTACGACGCCGTTCGTAAAAAGGATCGTCTTATTTATGGTTAACACTTGTCCATGTATCGTCGAAATTAAATTCTCTCGTTTTCAACTCTGTGGACATTCTCCAAAGGTACGCGTCACGGAGCACCCTTTCCAGAGGAGTCTGCGATCCCGTGACACACGATGGTTTTTCACAGATGAATCTGAAACGTGACCGAAGACCCGGCGCTGCTCCCTACTTTGTTGTACCGTGGAAAAGCAGTTTATTTTCTCTCACAGAGAAAGGTTCGTTTGTTCGGAGGAACTCGAAGAAATTCAGTGCAAACTCGTAGCGTAAAGTGGCCGGGGAACCGGCGAAAAATATGAGAACGAGTAACAATTTTATACGTTTCAACGTTCGCCTCGATATTTCACGATCAACAAAAATGATAAATTGACCAAGTAGAAATTTATCGGTAATGTCGACAATGATTCAAGGGAATATGACAAAAAATTCAAATAGATCCGCGCTTTTAACGGATAATGTAAATATTGGACGCGCGATATTGAATCGGACATGAAATTCTGATTTATCCTGTAGTTGCGTTAAATTGATTAAAAATGGTATCCTGCAACAGGATACGAGTCACCGGGAAATTACGAATCGACTTTAATCAAAACGCGTCGCACGGAGGTAGAAAAGCAGAGAATATGTTCGAGTATTTTCAATGCACTTATTGCCGGACAATTTTTGTTGTTAGGCAAGTACCGACGCGCTCGTACACGAACGCCCCGTCGCACAGACATGGCTTCACGGAATTATACGAGCCCGATTTCATCTGACAATGAAATTCCATTCTCTCCTGCCGATTTTAAACCTTTAAATGGCGTCCCGTGAAATATGCATCCAATTTTTTTCCATCGGGAATTCCGGAACGCGGGACAGATAGTAAAGCCAATTAGAACGAAGGACAAGGGATTTAATGGAATGATTGAACAAATTGCATGATACTTCTTATTGATTAACTCTGTACAGAAATGGAAGGGGGGGGAGGGGGAGGAACAGGTAACGAGGCATGAATTAGTAAAATGCCCGACTTATTTTTATTCCCTTCATCGTTCTCCCCCGATTAAGGAAGCTTCTCGCGCTTAAGCTCGGCTTAGCGATGCATTCATTTTACCAGTCGTAGGATGGTTGTTTCTTCTTACCGTGGTCGTTAACTTTAATGCTAGTATCCGATTACCTTTGTTACAGTGAATTTCTTTTAATAATTGAAACGCCTCCTTCATACAGTGACTCGTGAATGATTAAATCGTCCTTTTAAACCGGCAAGAATGCGAGTTTATTTTGTTTTTATTACTCGCCGGATCGTTTAATTAACGACGGTGCGCGATGATCTGAGTCTCCTATTCATACGACGATCTATTCACGCGTTTGAAAGAGTGCATCGGTGAAATTGCACGCGTGGCAAAATAATTATCCAGAAACGTCGGAGCGGTTAAAACGAGAACAGGGGGTGGATCCGATCGTGGCCAAAACCGCGGAATCGATGACGGTAATGTACCTGCTCGCGATCCCGGTCTATCGTGCGACGGCGATGCCTCGGTTCTCGGCTGGCCCGTTGCGCGCGCGGCGGTACAACGCATAATTCCACGGTATGATTAACGTGATGAAAACGCCGCTTTTTAGTACGCTACCGACCGAATGAACGAACTTCCTGAATGTGTTCTTCTACCTTTTTTATCTTCCCCGGCTCGCGAGCCGCTTTTTATGCTCCCTGGCCCCCTTCCCGCCCCCACGGTCGGTCTTTCCAGATGCCGCGCCGGGCCAGAAGGAATAGAGAGGCGAGCGGAAAAACGAAAAGTGAATACTGGGGGAAATGTGATTCGTGAAGTACGGCAGCCCGGGCTTTGCATTACCATTTTTGGCCGTCGGCCAACCCCCGAATCCGAGGAATCCCCGATAAAAGATAAGACCTAGCCTCCTCCTGCTCTGCTCGCGGTCGAATTCAGCGGGCACACCCGCTAGATAAACACACCCGTGGGAGGGTAACCGACTCCTGTCGACTAGTCGAAGGACCGTTCCGGGATTTCCGCAGATTTACAACCAGGAATTCCTTATCGTAATCAACTGGCGTCCCGCCGTTACCGCCGTCGTGGCCTCGAGGAATCAAAACGAACAGTCTACGCGCGTTCAGTCGGTTTATAAATCACAGCGCGGAGAGTCGAAATAAAGCATTTAATATTGTGGAATATTAACAGGCTTATGATCCTCGAAAAACCGAATAGCTGGTTTCAGTGTTCCACAGCCTGAATAAACATACTCTGCGAACCATTAATCACTCACCCTTAAGCTTTATTTGTCAGCCGGCCGCAAGACATTTATTACCTTTCAGCATAATGCTCGTAGACTCGAGACCTCTAAGAAGCTCCTCACTTCAATTATTCATTGGATTTTATTTATCTCGTAAAATGTGCTAAGTTGAAATATCATTATTTTATGCACGAGTTTAAATGAATTCTCCCTCGTAAATACAAACCATTGTATAGACTTCATAAATAATGTTAATTGATAAATGTTATAAAAAGATTACGATGGCTAATTGCGCGATGACAGTCGAAGTAAGTGTGCGGACACGTATGAGGGAGCATGCGAGAGTAAAGAATTTTTATTTTCTCGGTCGGGAATCTTCTACGCGATAGGAATCGATGATTTCTTTATTCCTCGCCCGCTCGCTTTGCAAACAATCGAGTATTCTTATGATTTACATACGACAGCCGTAGGTATCTCAGACCGCGTGGTCGTTTCCGTTTGCATCGAACACAACCGGTATTGAAGGGAAAACAGAAGAGAGTATCCGAACGATCTTACGCGATAGACAGGCCTTTTCGTACCCCGGCCACGACCGCGACCGCCTTTTCTATCAAATTCCCTCGTCTACGAAACTTCGCGTCGTGTGCTCCAACCCTGATCCTCCACCCTTCCGTCGCGTTCCCGGAATGAGTTTACATTGAGTTTACTCGAATAGAGATAGTTTACGTATCGGTGGTTTCTTCCCTTTCGTTTTTTATTAATAAAACCTAGACGTGGCTATTTCGTTTAGCTGAACCAGAGAAATTCTGGATAACGTATTTACATTCATCTTTTCTTTCGAGAAACGTTTTTAATTAGAGCGGGCATGAAATATTCAATATTTACCGAGATTCGTCTGTGCCTCTTAATTCGCGAGCAGCAACTCAGCCAACTGTTCTTCATTTATGCTAGTTATAATCCAGCATAAATATATATATACAATATATATATATATATTGCATAGTTTTAAGGTAAATAAAACAGCGTCGCGTCTCGCTTACCCCCGACCGGGAGAGAACCTCTCGAGAAGATCGTGCAAACACGTCCTTGCTTTTACTCCTGTTTGGAAATCCGCGCTCAAAAGAAGCCGCGTATTCTCACGAGAACGTTTCTTCAGTTCAACTCGTCTTGAAGATTCGCCTTCAAATATGTATCGTCGTCTAATGATCGGTTGACGCACCGACGACGCCCTCATCTATCTCTCGTGGAGAAACAGATTTTCTATTGAATTCAGAATAGACACTTGAAAGAATTTTCAAAACTGTGAAAGGAATTCCATTCCTATTTGCATATCTCCACTCAAAAAAGAATACGTCCGATACATGAAAAATCATTAGACAAATATTGTACGTTACCAATATTGGTTTCAGTGAAACTGGATTGAAGCAAAGAGAATACTTGGCAGCGGTTCGGTTTTAAATAGAATCTTGTTCCTGAATAATCGGTCACCATGCAAATGCGGATTCCCCGGTAGAAAGTAGCTTTTTCAGGAGCCGTTTCATCGCATTAAAAGGATTTCCATACCACTTTTATGCTGCCGTCTGTTTCCCATTCAACTCGAAACTAGCGAGAGCACGTTCTTAACCGAATACGAAAGCGACGGATTACCGTGTGGGTCCTGGAACGGTGAGCTACGTTCCTGCGCCTGATCGATGCATCCCCTCGCCGAGAACTGTCACCGTTTCAAAGCTTGTGTGAAATTTAAATACGATTTGAACCCGGCGTCAAATTATCTCCGCCCTGGTAGAGCCGATCCTCCGCAAACAGTGCCGTCACCGAGTCCAAGAAATGTAAAAGTCTATCCCCGAAAACGTCCCATGCATTCGGTAACAGTAATACACTTAAAATACAAACAGTCTCCAATTTGCTGCCCCGTTTTAAGTACGAGACGTATGCAACGGATTATTTATTATGCATGGAATTGGCAAGCAGAAACGTTGCGTTGCGAAATTTCTGAAAATAGGACGCCGCTGCCGGTTCTGAGAGAAATAATATTTTTCAGGAAGATATATATTTGCAAATAAATATAGACGGTAATGTAGCGACGCGTTTATTTTCACAGCTATACTTCCCGGACCCCTGGAAAAGTGTGGAACGGTCTCTAAAGTTCGCCCCGCGCCTGTTTATTTTATTACACCTCGACGGCGACGCGAAACAATCTTTGTGTCTCGTTCCAGCGCCGCTCCCCCGCTCGCCGTGCTCGACCTTAATATATTAGGATGACTTCCGTTCTCCCTTTTCGCATCAGGATGCTTGTATGGCTTTGTTGCCGTAAGATTAACGAGGTCTGTTGCCAGGCGTTTGTTTGTTTGTTCGTCTCGCGAACGCGAACTTGATGGCAGCATAACGAGACGTGTTCGCCGTCCCACGGTAAGATCCCAGTCCTCTCCGCGGAGCGTAAAGGAGAACCGTGGAAGCGAACTGCGTATGCATTATGAGAACGCGCAAACCGTGCACGTCAATCCTAAGCCGCTAGGCCGCGAACATCGTGAATATTTCTTTGCCCGGCTGGTATAAATATTTCATCCCTCCGGGACCGGAACCGGTTGGTTTCGACCGCGCCGCGGCTAAAGTTAACTCGTTCCGGCCGAGCCAGCCGGAAACGTTAAGAAGCAATGTAAATTTATCGCGATTACACGCGAATGAATTTTCATTATTTGCGATGCGGTCTGCTAACGTATAACGTTTCATTTATAACAGAATTATTTGTCTGGTGTACATATCTACTGGGTGTTCCAGAAAAAGTGTCACAGTCGGAAAGGGATGATTATGGATAGCAATTTTCTTTAACAAAATGCAAAGTGAGGCATTGTTCTTGAATTATTAATGAAAAACACTGACGTAGGGCTCGCGTTGATCCAAGCCAACCTACCCTTGGCTGACGATAGGTCCCACGCGTGCTCTCATTGGTCAGTACGTTTCGTTAATAATTCATAAACCGTGTCTCGCTTTGTTAAAGGAAATTGTTGTTCATTTTCGGCTCTAACGCTTCTTCTGGAACACCCTGTATATGTATATATAGTATATATATATTAAACACTCTATTCGTCGTATTTGCCGTGCTTTAGTTACGTATGAGTGGCACACCTATGCGGTTCGAGCTGTTCTCTCGTGTATCGAGAAAAATTACCATATCATGCAAATCTGTACACGGCCGACAACACTTCCGGCCAAAAGGTTCCCGTATGACGATATACTCGTTTCGCTGACTCTAAAAAGGGAACGGAAAACCGGCGTACTTTCAGGCTGTGGAATCCATGGACCGTGACGCATCTGCGTTGCGTGGCTCGACACGCAATTCCATAGAACAACAATACTATCTATTCGGGCTGGCTCTCGATACCCCGGAAACGAGATGCGGAAAACGATATGCGCGCGGACCATTTCGGACGATTTATTGCGCGCGGTTCACTCTGGAAGAAATTCGAAGCTAACTCGGGTCAAAAATTTCGCACACGAAAAAATCTGTTGAACGTACGACTGCCGGTCCCGGGGCATCCTCTTTGGCGCACGGGTCGTCATTTGAAAAAGCTCCGGGCTGGAAAAACAAGGTCGAGCGGGCGTTCCCGTCGATATTAATAACCGGTTTAATTAGCGTACGCCGATCCGTTAAAATGGCTCGGCGGTGCATTACGAGTCGCTGACGAAAATTATAACGGATAGCAGACACTGGTCCAATTACACCGGCCTGAGGACGGATAATTGAAGCCAGGAAAACCCATAATCGGATTACGCTTTCAGAGAATGGTAATCCAAAGTCTCGAACAATTAAATTTCTCCGGTAACTCGTATGTCTCTCTGGCAGTCCTCCAAAGTGGAGTACCGGGCAAAGCCGTTCGCATAGAACGAGCGGCATTCACCGTAAGAACGGCGGGAACGTGGATGATGCTTCATCGGGGCACGGTTGCCATTCGCTTGAAGATGCTTCAAATTCGCGGTGAACATCGTTCACCCAGCGTATCCGGTTACTCGACATCTTTTTCGGCCCGACCCGGCTTGTTGTCTTTCCTCTAGAGACTCGAGAACGGGAGGATTCGAGACGTGATACGATCGACGGTCGACAATCAAAGAAACCGAGCTTACACGCTCCCCCAAACGAACGAGATCATTGGCTGATTCTAAATTTCCTTCACTTCCAATTTGCACATTCTCTCCTTTTCTATTTATTATAATTTAATCGGTTCAAGTGAGATGAAAATTGTAATGGGGTCCCAGATGGCAGTAGAAAGAAAAATCTATCGGTTGATAGGTCTCGTAAATGTAGTCAGTGATATCGCGTCCCGAATGATTGGAAACGTAACTCAACGATCCTTAGGCGCGACTATATTCATGCAGATTGGCCGAATTGAATATCGGGATTTAATCCGGACGGGGTACGGTTCCTTGAATAAGGCAAGTTACCGGTAGGAATTTCACTGAGAAATCTCGCCTAGGAGGCCCGTCAGCGAGAAGGAGCAGCAGCGTAACGAATTTACGGTATCCTATAACACAACGTCTGCACGCGACTACCGCGCGTTTCAACAACTACTCTTTGATTATACATTAGTCCTGGCTCTAAGTACTAATTTGGACGAAGCTCGGCAATCAGCAATGTAAATTGTAAGGATAGCTACGCGAAATAGAGTAACGTTAATTACCGGGGTTGTGTTTATTCTTCTCATTATGCGAAACATGAAGAGTGATCCTGTGCCGTCAGAACGGGAATGCACTCTGTCCTCAGTTACGTACTTGCCGCTAGCTCGTTTCGAAGTCATTAGCCTTCTATAAGTTTACTTACAAATGTACGTCCACAAATTCTGCTAACTTCATTAATGCGCTTGTTTCAACTGAAGCTTATTTAAAAGTTCATTATCGTTTGAGTCGTTTAATGCAAGAGCGATGTAACCCAAATGAAGTCATATAAAATTATAATGAACGCTGATTAGATTCGGAATAGACCGGCGAATTATTATTATTATTATATAACGTCTAAAGTTTTCTCTATTGATAGATAGAACTCGGGTCACGTTAGTTTCATGACCAGAATAGCCTCGAAAGCTAGTAAATTCTGTGCTGTTAGATAGAACTCGGGTCACGTTAGTTTCATGACCAGAATAGCCTCGAAAGCTAGTAAATTCTGTGCTGCTATCGTAATGAGAGACGAATGGGATTAAAAGGAGGATAGATTTTTAGGTAAGCAGAAGTAGTACATTTTTCTAATGACCTGCCGACGTTTCCTGTGCTTCCCGAGGTGTGTAACCGCGGTTAGGACGATGAGGAAGGAGCGAGCGTGCAGCGTGTGCGCGCACACCCCCTATAACGCGTGTTCCGCGAAACTTTCCCGTTTGGAAAGTTACCAAAGAGTAAATGGCGACGCCGCTGGTTGCGAGTCGCGACCGCGTAGTTCCTTAAAACTTGGCAACTATGGCTTTTAAGAATTTTCACTGTTTCCACCCGGGTAAAAAATGTACAGCGAGCTCTTAAAATCCGAGGGGGCGATGAGTGTTTAGGGCAACGATGAGTAACTCGCAGTTTCACAATCCATTCTACGAAACTTTCGACTCGTTACCGTTAACAGCGTCACGTTTGCCTGTTTTCCTTGAACTCCATGCTTTGTAACGAAACGTATTTTTTAATGAGAAAAAATATATGTCTATGGTAGATTTGTACACAGCTTTCTTGGTATAAACATAAACACTTAAAGGATACTTTTAATATGGAAAATGATTATTTTTGAAATTCATAAATACCATATTTTACGATGGTTATACCGTAGGAAGGTTACATATTTTCGATTCAAAGAAACGTCGATTGAAACCGAGTGCAGCTTCGGCTTGCAAAGTTTTTTAATCAATGTTGTTCGACAGTAGCGAAGCCACGTGAAAACCCTTTTATACGCGGTAAGGAGAACTAGTACAAATTGAACGGAAACCGTGGGTGAGAATGTATCGCCGATGGAAAGAGATACATAAATCGAGCCAAGAAGTAAAAGCCCCTTGAATAGTTTTCTCCACTTTGAAATATAGAATTGATTCGGTTCGAGGTCGATGCATAAGGCGAAGCGGGACGGGGGAAGTGGGGCCGATGGGGGATGAAGAAATTCGAGTTGGAAACCGCGGTTAGTTCCAACAGGTAGCCCAGAAGACGATTACGATTTAAAAGCAATTTCGCTGTCACGGGCTATCATGTCCCTCGCGGTTGATTTAGACCCCGGGCATTAGTTCCGGGTATAAAATCCGAAACGGCAGTTTTATTATTGGAGTCATCGCGCGGCGATCAAAAAATTAGGTTCGACCTGTTACCAAGCTGTTCCCTGAAATATTGATCTATCGAGTGTTTGAAGACTGGAGCGGGAAACGTAGCGGAAAGGACAAACGTAGACGGCTGTTAGATCATTTATTTAAACATCTTGAACGTTGTTTCAATATTCGAAGGCATGACGAACGACGTCGAGGTTGCTCGTTGGCACGTTCGGTATCAAATTCGAGAGATAACGCGAGGGGGTTGCCAGGCATACAGTTGAAATATGTTCCCGTTGCCCGTTCGATCGAGGCGAGCATCCGTCTTCTCATCGATACTCCATAGACCCCGGGCTTGTGCACCGACACCGGTTTCCCACTTGGATTATTCTTCCGGCCGGCGTCGTCCCTCCTCGAACCTCGTTCTCTCTAATCTTCCGTTCAATTTGAAATCGACCGATAACCCGATTAGAACTCATCACGAAAACCGATTAATCGACGGACGCCGGTACACCGAAACTTCAGACCAGATATATCTTTGAGTCTCGAATGCTGCTTATATAATAATTATAATAATAATAATAATGATGATGATTCGTGAATTATTCCTTATATGAATGCATACAATTTTTATGAAGCTCTCAAGTTGAAAGACGGGGACTCATGGATTTTGGATGCTCATACGTTTCGGTCGAAGATTTTGTCGACGGTTTCCTAGAGCCACCGGACATTCCGACTTCCACGTGAACGCGTTAAGAGCTCCGACTTCTGGCCGTGTCGTCGGCGTGAAAAATCGACGCGGGGCTTATCGCCGAGCCCATATCCAGAGTGGATCCTCCATTGTCGCCGACCGTATCTTCGGTTGACACACCGCTGTCACCAATATCAAGGAGAAATATTACCATCGAACCCGTCCGGCGCCGCTCCGAGCGATCGCCTCGGACGATCCGGCGGAAAAAAACACTGTTACTGCGTGCTCGCTAATGTTCTTTTAATCGTTATCCAGTAACGAAACGGAAGATTTATTACGGGTCCTTATTGATCCGCTAGATTAGCAGATGAGACGCGAACGGGAAACTCGATGTTCACGGAACGTCGCCCGTAACGGGGCGACTATTTTTCACAGAAAACAGAGAAACTGATGTAACCGGAAGAACTTCCAGTGAAAAATTTAACGCGTTCGGCCTGAAACTGCAGTTGCACAGTTTTGATCGAAACGCGGCGATAACTCACCCCGGATTTACAATCCGTACTTGTTCCGCGGCGAGCCGAACAGGGTCACGGGGAAAAACTTCGGCGACCCGCGAACGTTTCCGATGCAACGGCCAGTTAATCGGTACCGTGGAAAATTCAGAAAATCTCGTCGCGGTCAACGTTATCGGACTCCTTTATTCCGTGAACGATGCAAGTTTGTACAGTGTATTATTGGAACGTAACGTTCCATCAAACAGTTTGCATAGGAGAATCCAATTGAGTCGTAGAGGGATCGGGGGCGACTTAGACCGATCCCGGAAATGAAAGTAGACCCTTTGGTTGCAATAAATCATACGCTCGATTACCCACGGAGAATCCACTTTGATAAGGATTTCTCTGTGTTCCATGCCTGTTCTAAGCCTGAAGCTTCTCCTCGAGTAGGTTCAAGATCACGGGTTCTCTCTAATACCCTGATTAGAGGGTTGGTTCGACTGCGTTGAGCGAAGTACGCATTAATGAATGAAAATATCGCGCTGAGATAGCGCAAAGTTCACTGATCCCTAAACTGTCTATAATATACAGGGTGTTCTTATTAACTGAGACCATCTCTTCGGCTTATTGTGACGCAAGAATCATTTTTACATAATGTGCGTGGTGATGTTGAGCTTCGAAAATTAAAAGGACCACCCTCTATAATGGAACGAAACACATTTGACGAATGACGATATAAAAAATGTATGCACTTATATACATATTTATGAGAAATTGCTCTCAGCCATTAATTTTGTACTAGCAGACCGGAAAGTAAAAATGTGAAAACGGGATTTTCGTGGAAATTGCATTGATCTCGAGGCTGTACAGAAAAGCAGACCACTTCGTAGGATCAATCAACGTAGGAGCGGTACAGACCAGTGGGTTGCTCCATTTTTCCACGGTAGTTAGTACAAAGATAGATATAGCGGCGAGAGCCGGTAGTGGAAATCTCGAATAGGATTTTCAGCTAGCTCTCGTGGCTCTTTGATTAAAGGCAACGATACGTTCGTTATATGGAACGGCTGGTTAAAGAGACACTCGAAACCGGCGGGCCGGGCGCGAATTTTTCGGTATAATTAGTGTCGGCCGAAAAGCCGGAGGGAAATGCGGCTCACGTCGCCGTCCAGACGAATCTAATGTTCAGCACGGGAAAGACGTGATTTCCATACCTGCCCGGGCGCGTTAGATCAGGATCTCCATCGCAACCTCGACGTTCTCAAGTCACTATAAAAAAAATCGATCAAATCGTCAAGTATAATTTATAAATAAAAGTTTATTTTCACCGTAGAATGCGACGACCCAATTTCGAGGACGACATCAAAGTCGCTGGACGCGAGCTTTTGAATATTACAGCAGAGATAAAGCGGAAGCGTATCTCCGGGGTAAAAAGTTGCTTCTCTATCGGAAGCGCGAGGGGATCCTTCGTTCTCGCGGAAGAACCGGAATCTTTACCCGGCTAAGAATGTTTGCTCGTCCGATATCCGACCCATTACAGATTGCGCCAGACCTCGCGATGAAGATAGATTGTTTTTACGGAAAACTAGCCGTCAGCCGGCTCGATAACCGATAGAAAATGCAACGCAGATTGCCAGATCCTCTTTTTTTCCCCGATCCCAAGAAACGGATCAATTCTCGGGTAGCAAAAACGCGAGCGTGTCGAGATAAGGCGCAGACAAATTCACAAAGCGGACGGAGTACTTAGCTGAGTCAAGACACCGGCGTATAAAGCGACATGAAAATTCATCACGACAAAGACCGATGTAGCGTAAAGGCTGTCTTACAACGACGACCTACTTACAGCTACCCTTTCAACGTTCCTTAAACGAGCGAACTGGATTAACTGCAACGGCCGATACAGCCTTCTTTTTTCGACCCGTTTCAATTATAAAGTAATTGAATTTCATATTAGCACTGTCAGTTCACGTGTGCGTTCTGCATTTCACTTCAGCTAGTTGTCTGGCATGATAAAACGTGAAAGTTTCCTCGGTTGAAAATGTTGTCACTCTCACGCACTACTTATTTGGTTAAGAACACGATACCGCTTAACTATCCACCTTATTATCCCAGATCTTTCGCCAAGTTTATGCCCTGCCCAAAGTTAAGGAGTATTAAAAGAAAAACTTTCCGAAATGTTCCCACAAAAACTCAAACTGTCTTCAGGATAAGTAGAGATAAAAAAGTGATCTCAAATTCTGCGTTGGACATTAGATGAATAACTATTTACCTTATAATTAAATTATACAGTAATTTATATTAAATAGTTAATTTATTAAATAGTTATACTTAATTTTAAGAAATATATGAGAAGAAATCAGTCATTATATGTCAAGATATACAGGGTGTCCCAAAGAAAATGTTAAAACCGGAGAATCACTGGATTCCGTAGGAACCATAGAATTCTTGAATTCCGTATATAATTTCGTTCTTGGAAATATAAAGTTATATCATCATTACTCGATCCCGAATATAACAAACGTATTTCCATCGTTGACATGGTTTGAAATACGTTGTTGCATTTCACGTGCAATTCTTCATACACGACGTGAAATGTCGAACTTTTCTAGCTCGTCGGTATCAATCACTCTGTTTTCGATTAATCTCTATTAGAAAATCTTTCACAAATTGTCCATTTACTTAATTCTTAAAAGCAGCGTATTTATTAAAGGTTTCCGCGCGTTATGACCCAGTTTAGTGTTTCACTTTCATTCTGATCCGTCATATAATCTGTAAATAAGGATCTATCGATACGCGTCTGAATTTAATTCTTTGAAATTGTACCCTGCATCCGCCTGAATTTTTATCGTTTAGGAGAATGGCAGTAGGTGCACATGCGTGGACACGGGGACGCGGCAAGAATAATTGAGAGATACCAGTTGATTGACCGCGCATTAATCTCGAGTTTGGAAAACGCGGGGGTAAAAGGGCTAATCGCGTGAGCGTCGGTCATCAATCTCGTAGCTCGATTTCTGGGCCATCGTTCAAAAACCGTGCGCGCGGCAGCGGCGGCGGCGGCAGCGGTGGCGGCGGGTAAAGAGAGATAGGGTCGACGAGATAATTTTTCGCAGCGATCGGAAGGTGCGCGCAGCCGGAGAAAGTATAACCCGGCGCGCCGCGTTTCCATTAGCATCGGTTAAAAGTGCTTTTCATTAGCGTCGGCCCGCGGGAACAAAGGGGCTCGAGTTTGAGTACGAAAGGCGCGCGCAAGCGCGGCGTGAAACGGGAGTACAGGATGATGCCCGGCCCGAGAAAGAGGGGAATATGAAAGGTGAAGGGCAGGAGGAGAGGTCGGAGAGCGAAAGGACCGGATAATGGGGCTTGCCGGTGCTCCCGGTCTAGGTGCGCGCCTACTCAAAATAATATCGCAGCCCGATGGGTCCTCATCAATCACGTGCCCTAATGAAAAGCCTCGCGCTAAAGCTGCGTCGTGAATGACTGAAGCCGACTGAACTCGCTGGCCAACGATACGGAACGCGATTCCGACCCCTTTCTCGATTCTCCGACCGAATACAATTACTCCGTGATTGCCGGACTGATGGAAGATAAAGGAGATCGAACGATAACGCGGCGGTTCGTAAATATCCGTGGCCGAACGAATAAACGGGGACTTAATTAAAATTGTTTTATCGTTGGACTCGCGCGAAACGGCACGCGGCTGTATTATTTTAATTAAATGTCTCCTACAGAAACCACGCGTGTTCCACCTAGTAAGTTCATCTATTCCCAGCTGCACGATGCAATTCCATTATTATTAACAAACAAGGTAGCAGCGAGTCAGGTACGCATCGACCCATCCGGGCGACTTCGCCACGGGGGCTACGGGCGTCCCTTTTGTGCTCTCTCTCTCTCTCTTTCTTCCGCTTTACATCCTCGTCGCCGCCGACGCTCTTTTCCCGTCTTGCACCTTTTTTCCCAGTCGACACACCTGTCAACACTCCGTTAATATACGGGCCACTTGGCTGCCGCTGAATAACCCTCGAAATCTTTATTTTGCGGACGGCTACACGAGACTCGTAAACGACCTCCTGACGCGGAGAAATCGTCTCCCCGTACTTGCACACTTTCCCTTTATTCTCGCCACTCGCCTTTCTTCCGACCGGCCGCTTTTTCCCGACCGACTTCAAGACTTTTGCAAATTCCCCGCCAATCATTTTTACGTAGCAGTTAATTGTCCGGGGAAACAATCGAATCGTTTTATTTTTTTACTCCGTTGTTTTCCCGGCCGATTCTTCTCTCGCCGGGAGGGAATAAAGGAGACGGAGGGCCGGGAAGTTTCAGAAAAACGTCGACTCGAATAACTAAACTATGCGACGCTCGGAGACAAATGCCACTTCAGCTACACGGAACTTCTTCACGTTCATCCGGTGTTCCCTTTTCTAGTCGTTTGGTTCGGGCTTGATCTCTTCTTGCTTTTCTTTCCGCTCGAAGGGGCGCGCCAGCGCGTTCACTGAATCGTCGAACAGCTCGAGCATAACGCTGATACTTCATTTCAATATTCCCCCTGTGTATGCATCGTGCATACACGCGTTCGCCGCGTCAACGAAATTAATCATGCGCACGGTGTTAAGAAAATTTTCTCGATAGATTATCGCCACGGGGAGTTTCAGTTTATCAGCCTCGGCGTCTCGTGTCGCGAACGACTCCAGTCGGGGCGTGCGAAATTCGAGTCGGAGAAAATTGCGAAACGAGCTAATTAATAAAACAGCGTATGCGTGCCGTCAAGGAATCAACCGATCGCGTTCCCGTGATTTTAACGAGCTCGTTACAGCACTGCGATTTTCTATAAGCGCAAGCGTGCGAATAATGAACGCCTGTCGTTCACCCCGTACACTTTTCCTCGACGGTAATCCGCCGATGCTCCGACTACGGCAATGCTAATAATCGATCCGCGTTTAACGAACGCTATTGTTTAATCCTTGATCCCGGGTAAAAATCAGCACGCAGCTTGTCTACCGATTTTTCGAAAAATAAAATAATCGATATTTCGTACGTCGAATAATCGCGTTAATTCCGCGAGAATCTGTGCGTCGGTTTATCCCAGTTGGCTAGAGATATTTGTAGAAGAAGCTTTTCACCCACGCACACCTGTGCCCGCCGCTTTTCCTCGTTAGCGCCAGCGTCCGTCCGCGCCCGACTGCTCCACGAATTATTCCCGGAAATTTTTTAAGAGGATTCTCGTGCATCGCGTTCAAAATTGTATGCACGCACGCTCGTAAACCGACCGAGGCTTCCTGTCCTTTCAGCGAGAGAGTTACGATCGCCGCGTACATTCCTACCGACTTTACGCCGTGACCTCGGTCACAGATAATCGACATTTTTGAACCGCGCTGTACGCTCGACTTCCGGGTTAAAAAGACTGTCGATGCAATTGGTTTACGAAGTAGGTAGCTAATGGTAACTCGATGTACGGCGGCCAGTTGAATGTAATTGAAGCCGACTCCTGCCGATATTAACGTAGCGACGTCGGCCGAATGAACGTGGCAATTGCCGTTAATTACCGTGGAAGTGGACGCGGCAGTTGCCTATTTCATTATAGGCAATAGTCGTGCAGTTTTAGGGCGCCGAACGGAACCGAAAGCCGGGGGGAAAAAAGTCCGAGGGCAGCCCGACGGGGCGAGAAGTCAATCAGAAATCGGGGGGCTGTCGGTGATGCTGGATTAACTCCAATAATTCCTCGATTGGAAAGAAAGAGGACGCAGCGTAGAGGCGGTAAAGGCGCGATGGACGGCCGAATGATTTTCGACCGGCTACCGAATTTGACAGAGAGGTTACGTCTGGCACTCGCTAATCGATCGAAAGCAATTAAAAATGTTTAATCGAACGTGAGATCCGACGGCCAGCAACTTTCTGTCCTGTCGTTTTACTTTCGACCGACTTTGCCTATTGATTAATCGCTCTTCCATTTTTGTTCACGCCGCCAGCCGGCTGTGAAAGACCCGTCGCTGCATTGTAATCGTTTATTAGTTACTACTAATTAATTAATTGAAATCGACCGGTAATTGAGAGGTTAACGTTAAAGGATGTTTGAGCACCGCTGCTGAAGGGTGCTTGTCGCGCGAACCTCGGAGGGTTGTTCGTATTGTTCGCGAAAACAATGCTGTTCAGCAGGTAATTCGGCGTGGGTGTTGTACGACAAGATGTACCTAGAGTGCCCCGCTTTCGTACAAAGGCCGAGCCGAATTGTCGAACCTTGTTTTACGTATTTTCGAACATCCGCTTCATTTCGGCGGCACGAAAATTTGATTCTACATTTCGCTCGCCGAAACTGACGCGGTTTAAACGCTGTTGCGACGCTGTTGTACCTCGCGACGAGGAGAGATTACGTTTTTACTGTTTGTCACGGACCTAGGAAGGATGTAAAAGTTGCACGCGAGTTTTATGGCCCATTTGTATTACCGGAATTACAGAATCTTACGTGGGCGGCACTATTATTTTTTGTTTATTGAGATAAATGTCACTCTATAAAGTTGTACAAGTTTGCTGAGGATTTTTCGCCCCGGGTACATGGTATGTACATCTATTTCATTGTTAGTCTGAAATATTTGCCAACGGACGTTCGCGGATATTGCCGGATGGTAAAAACTTAATCCCAATGAGATTTGTTTTAAATGAGTTTTATCATTTTTATCTTCACAGGATACATACGTTTTCATAAAAAACGCGATTGCACGTGACGTACATATAATCGGATACGAATTCGGAATGAGAGTATTAAATTTTACGGAATATTCTTTAGCTCTGATAAATAATAACTGGGCGCCATTTTTTACCTCCACGGATTTAATAATATATGAACACGGATGAATACAGTTTTATTTTCGAGTTTAAATCCCTGAAATGATTGATTCGCGTTCATTACAAAATCTCAATTATTTCGCGCATTTCCATACGTTTAGAATTCGATCAGAAGCTGTGAAATAAAAATTATTCTTCACCGTCGAAGACCAGGAAGCATATTTTGTTAATAACTCTTGAATGGATAAAAGCCAGAAAACGCCGTAACGAGGTTAATAAGTAATAAAATAAATTCTACTCGATTTCGTTGAAAGTTTTGTCGCCGTTTAAATACCTTGGCAATGATGTCGGTTTCAACCTCGGACCTTAACCGAGCTTTATACTCCGAATTCGCGAGAACGATGAATATTTTAATGAGAACTTAGTATTTCGAGCTGCACTCCTCTCCGATATTTCCTCGTTTCGCTCTGTTTATTAAAGACTCCCACCGAAAACGGCGCTGCATCGATCGGCCGTGAAGGAACTCCTATTTCGGAACATTAAAATTATTATTCCTCCGGTAACGTTCAATTCTCCATTCACCTTGTCGGGCTCTTGTTCCCTGGGAAACTCCTCACCTCCCACGCTTTTGATAATACAATAACACCGCCGGTGTAAGATGATATTTCGCGTAGCTGGAATACTTTCGGAGTCGACTTTCAGCAATTCGAAGAGTTGGATCACGTGCAATCGGATAAAGCGACTTTTTTTTTATTATAGTCACTTGCTCTCCTACCGTCGGGTTATTTTTCTAGCTTCTATTTTGAACATCGTTAAAAATACGTAGATCTTGAATATTTCTATTTATTTATTTAAGAATTTCACTGCAGAGACGAACTGCTGGCTCGGAGACTCTCCCTGAATTTATCGCGAGTCGGAAGTTCCTCATATGAGATCGTCGCACTAGCTTGTTCGCCTAATTGAAGTTAGGCGGCAATTTCGCACAACATGACGCCAGTTGCAGGAGGAACGTGACGCGACACCCAGAGAATTGAACGTCGAAGTCGTATGAGACGCGCGTCATGATTATCAACCACTTTCACGGAGTCGTCTTTGTTTCTAACGAGGGTCGAGTGCATCCCGCGTTATACCCATTATCGAGATAATCACTTACCCGTCCTCGCGAGCCTTGTACAGTCTTGGAAATAATACAAGCAAAGAAGGAATGGATAGAAATAGAGAATCTCTTGTAAGGAACAATTTCGAAGAGAGGAGGATATGATGTGATCGAATCTTCAAAGACTTTGATAAGGTGGAGGTCTGGGAAGGGCTAGTATAAACAGTTAACGGCCCTCGATTGGATAGCAGGGACTGCATAATTCTTCCTGCACGGCTCGCTTCCCCTCTCTTTCGCCCGTATTTCGATCCCCACTACAATTTTCCTCAATCGCCTTCGCTGACCATGCCTAGTATACCCCCATCAAGTACCAGTTCCCACCATGGTCGCGTCGTCCCCACTTTTCGGCCGAGGGACAAATTATATGATCCCTGGTCCCAACAATGGTCGCGTCGTCCCCACTTTCTGGCCGAGGGACAAATTATATGATCCCTGGTCCCAACAATGGTCGCATTGTCCCCACTTTCCGGCCGAGGGAAAAATTATATGGTCTCTGTGGGATAGAGAAAAGCCCGAGTCGGGCCGTCGGGCCTGGACCGAGACGTCGAATTGATTCTTATGCGATTTGGCATCTGTTAAATTAATATATTCAAATAAAGAGTTTTCCTTCAGCCAAGGCTAATTTCATATATTTAAGAATAGAATTCCTACACTGTTATTTTTGAAAACGGACTGAGATCTCTAAGAGGAACAGTTGGGTTGATTTCGTAAAATTAATAAGACAAATTGTGAACATCGCTCGAGATAGGATTTTCTTTTATACTCGAGATGATGTTATATTCCCCTTTGGATACGACGCGTTATATCTATTAGTTCTCGGGAAATGCGTTATCTCGGATGAACTCGAGGAAGCAGCGGAGGCTATTTCGCTAAAGCGAAAACAACACGTACACTGCGGTCCGACAACCGAAACGATCAACGAAATGGCAAAGGAACGTGAAAAGGAAGAGGCGGGAAAAAAGGGTGGAAGAACCGTGGAAGGAGGAGAGGAAGGAAAGAGGTGGTAGTTTGGTGGAGAGGCGTGATTGAGTTTAAATCGATTGGAAAGATTAGAGATTGCGAGAAAATAAAAGGGTCGACGCGGACGCAAGAAGAGAGAACCAATTCGGAATTAAACTAGCCTCGATGGATTTTCTTCTCGTGTTCCACCCGCCCGTTCCTGCTTTTTACTTTATTCACGATTCACGGGGAATCCATCCTATTGAGCAAACGGTAGCTACGAACCGGGGAAAGACAAATGGTAACTGAATAATTGAACCGCGATGGGAACGCGGAATCATCTGTTGTTCTTTTACCGAACGTGTATTATGAGAACGTTCGGTGGTCGATGGATATCGCTTTTCATAACTTTTATCATGAGTAACGACGGAGATAATTTCTCTCTTATTCGAATACGCGTCTGAATTAAAAATGTGAAAGAAAGAGATTCAAACGAATTGGGACGCGAGAAGCGACGCGATTCAATTGAGAACGTGAGAAAATTGCCTCGATTTCATCCAATAATCAGTCTCCGGGGGTAGCGGGTTTCATAGAGGGAAACTCGCGGAACGAACCGCGAGAGAGCACGCGAAAGACGAAATTGCCCGGAGGGTTCAGGATCAAGACTTGAAAAAGAGTTAAGAAAAAGCGGACGATCGAGGCCGTCGGGGTGGAGTGTATATAATTTACCAACGCGCACTCCACTCAGTACGGCCTGTGTATTCCGCGAAAGAAATTCTCGCAGAAATCCGTGGGAAGAAAAAAAAAAAAAGAGCGAACTAATTTCGACAAAGGAGACTGGGAAGATTGCCTCGCGTCATTCTCAACGATCTGTAATTACCAATCACCCTTAGGAGGGTCGCTAGGAATGGCGGCTCGTAAATTGTATTCAAGTTTCGAATATCCAATATGCATCGAACAGTCGGTGCAGCCGTATCGGATGTCTCTTAAAATCAGTTTATTACATTTGCTAATAAATAGGGGAACATTATGCAGCTGTACAGGTCGTTCCAGGAAATGTGTCAGAGCCGACCAGGTGCGATTCTGGAGGTTCTTTGGCAAAAGTTCAGAGACACCTCCAGAATGAACCACTAAGAACACTTCAGCACTAAGATTTTTTCTGGGACACCCTGTATTAAATGCTTGATGGCTTTGTTAGAAACGGGGGAATATGTGGGACGCATTAAATGAGCCGAGCGTCGCAGCATCCTTTGAATGGAAAGGGATTTGCTGCAACGAGACTTAAGGCCACTGATAAGAATGCTGCTCTTATCGATCCTAGTATTTAAAGGGTTTTTCCTTTCGACGTATTTTACTATGCCTTTTCACTTACCGGCGAAATTTATCCGAGAGTTGCGCGCGAAATGAGAGCCGAGAGAGAATCCTAACGCTCGCACGATACCTATCTTATCTTGTCAAGTTTTACGAGCGGTTTCAAGTTTAAGAGTGCACTCATATGCATAGAGAACGATTTCCTTTTTTTTTTTTTTTAATACCGTCACGCATTAAATAGCTGATAAGCTACCTTTGTACACGTCAGCGACGCGATAAAAGTCGGGATTTTTTGGCTACGTGCTGCGGAATTAATGCGCGAAATTGTTTCCATTCAGTTGAGAAAAATACGAGTTGTAATATCGTAAAATTCCCCGGATACTTTCTATACAAACTGAAGTAGCAATTTTCATGCGCGAGACAAAAATTTGCTCCACAATTTTTCCCTCCCGGCTACGAGTGATTCCACGATTAAGAGAGATCAATCGGCGACGAAACGATCAATCGGAAGCCAGACTGATGAAGTTAAACGACGCGCTCGCAGGGGAGTCGTGCGCACGAGATTAGCGCAAGAGCTGCTCTGCTCGCCCTTAGGCGCGCTCGCATTTGCACCCCCGTGAACGGACACCTGCGTCCCTTATCGCGTCTACTAACGAACTTGAGATCCACTTCATCGCGAGGCGAAAGTAGTTATGAGTCTGTAGACTACGCTCGATCGATGAAAGGGAATCGTACCGAGGCCAGATTGGAATTCGCGAAAAAGATTGCGTGGCGTATGAGCGATCGATCGAAATGATTAATCGAGGAGGAAAACTAGTGAATTAATTGTACGCGAAGGGTAGCTACCGACGGGGGGACGAAACGATAGTAATTTCCTCGCGGGAACGTAAGTAGGGAACGTACTATTAATTGTGTGCAAAGTATGTGGACGAGGGGCGCGGCGCGGCAGCGACGAGGACGGCGGACTCTCTCCGTTGCATGCTAAGTGAAAAATGACGTAGCGTCCTCGACGAAACGTACGTCCCAGGCGCATAAACAATGTTAGGAGCTTTTCCCAGTGCATCGCACGACGGGAGGACATCGCTGAATTTTACATTACTACTTACGGCTACGTATTGGAAGCATTTGTCTCGTTCTGCCAGTTCCCATGCATTATTTAACGGCCTCTCCCATTGCTCACAATGAGACGGCGACGTATGCCTCCGTACGATTTTTCTAATTTCCGTGTCACCGCTGTACACCGACGATTAATCGTCGCCGTTTATCCCTGGCTTCGATCCAGAACGAGAAGCCGTACAATCGAAGACGTCGGTTGAAGTAACAGACTGTAAACGAGAGGATCCTTTGTACGCTCCGAAAGCTAGGCGGTTACCAACGTTTGTCAAATGTTTCCTTTTCCAAGTTTATTCCGAGGAGAGCCGAATCGTGTGACAAAGAACACACTATACAAGCCAGCCGGCCTGGTTGTTTGACGACGTGGCTTCCCGCAGTAATCGACCGATTGACTTCCCCTCATCCCAGATTGGATAATGCCACGGTTTCTCTATGAAGCTAAGATTATAACGCAATACGAAGGCAAAGGCTCTCACCGGGCGGGCCGGGCCGCAGTCTTCCAGCAATTTTCCACGCCATTCTGGGTCATCCTCCTCCTCTTTGAGATTTCGCCTTTCAATTTCCTCCTACTGAAACCCGGTTTAAGACCAGATACCACAGAAGATTGGTCGCTCGTTACACCATACGAACTTCGAGACGCGACACAAAAACGGTAATCTACCGTTTTTAATACATTTTCCCCGGCGACATTTCCGTTCTTCTATTCCGCGGCGACGGGGACGAGGAACATCCGTCGCACGAACGCGGGATATAAAATTATACGAACACGGGTATTTGCATTGTAAGATAACGCGATGATGAAGCGGTCGAATGGCTCTTTGAGCCGAGAGTCACGGGGAAACGATGAAGAGTTGCGATTTATTTCCCGGTGGCATCTTTCGCCGGGCTGTATATATGTATATGCGCGCGCGCGCGCGCGCTTGATCCGATTGGGATTTACGAGGATTTCTTACGCGATCTCCCAGGGATCGAATAGGAGTGTCTGGAAACGAACGACACGTTCGAGATACGGCGAACGTTATACATATCAGGCGAGCTCGAGGACGCGTTTAGCTGTTCGCCACTTTTCGGTTTTATTAGGTAAGTACGTTTGAAAGATAGGCAGTAACTCGGGCAGCAAGTTTTCTCATCGGAGTCTGGATAATATCTTTATTACTTATAAGGCGAACCGTTTTCTTACGAGCTCGAATAAAATTCGTTCGAGCGTCCTACAGAGCCAATTAGATTATAATGCCGCCCGAGCGTGGATCGCTGAGCCATTGAATTTGAAGTCGCCGGTTCTTGAATGTACGAACAGGAAACGAAAGGATACATTTTTCCCGCCGGTTTAATTAAACGGACGAAGCCCCGTTTGTTAAGCCCCGGGCGTGACGCATTTGTTTTAATTAACTTTCCCATTAATGACGATACTGTTTACGTTAATTTTATTCGCCGCGCCATTTGCCAAACGACGCCGCGTTATTATGTTACTCACGGTAAATAATTAATGCGTGTTCCCGCGGAGGGCGGCCCGTGTGATATTTTCAAAACGCGGCTGCGCGTAATTTCCCATTAAAAATTGACGAAACCCTCGGGCCTTTTATCTTACCGGATTTACGCGTATAGTTTCGACGTAACTCTTTCGCTTGCTCACGAGTGTAACGGAGTTTCGGGTACAGCTGCGCTTCGGTCCGCCGCGAATAACTCAACCCGGGACTTGACTAAGCGGCGAGCGACGCCACGCGACCGAATACAAATTGCACGGTGGACAGATTGTACGTTAAGATGTTCGAGCCCCGATAAATGGTCTTGGAGCGTCGCGTTCCGAACGACTAGGACTTAGGGCCGATGGTATCGGAGCAGCTTTAATAATAATTTCGTCCGGGGCAGCGGCGATGCACGTGGCGCGGCCGGATACCGGGGTAATGTATGGTAATTGGGCATTAAAGAGCGGATTACGTCGTTTAACACGGTACGTGCGGGCCGCAGTTTCCCGGGCAATGTACATATTTTTGTTGCGTCGCGTTGTGTACGCAAGCAATTAAGGGCAGCGGCGACGGACGCGATTAAAGGGTGGGCGGCCGGGCGCTTCTTAAGAGCGACTTAAAATTTCCATGCTAAGAACGAACGGCTCACCGTTTCCTCGGCACCGACGTTCGTCCGCGCGTTCCGTACGCAACGGAACTGCCGTTCGAGTTTAACCATTTGTCTTTAACCGGAGAGGAATTAATGAACATCGTCGGGTAAGAACGCGGCGAGGAATTATTCCGAGCGGACTAATTACTTTAACTCGGCTTTGCCTGCTATCCGCGGACGACCTCCCGTAAGAATTTTAATCGCGCGGACTTTTAATTAATTTATAAATACTCCGCGGATTCATTAAAGAGAAGCGATTTAAAATCCATCGGGATTCTCGCTAACGTCATGGGAATCGAATTAAGGATGTATTGGCTATACAGTCAATCCCAAAAGTTTATGTACTTCAGAAAAACGCATTTCCTATAGTTAAAAAGAAATCAGACGTCGGAAGAACAATGCTAATAATAAATA
>NW_017132978.1:135320-190794 GCF_001652005.2 Ceratina calcarata | reverse complement strand
AATTAGCGAACTTTTAAAAAGACTTTTCGTTTTTCCTCAATAACTCCCGAACGGATGGACGTAGGAGGGCGTATTTAGGCTCATTTTGTAGGGGACGACAAGATCTACAATTTCTATATAATAACTTTTCGCTACTGTCAATCGTTAACGAGTTATTTGCAAAAAACGGTTTTTTCGTTTTTTGCCAATAACTTCCAAACGGATAGTCTTAGGGGAAGGGGGTCGAACGGGTGCAGGGTCCTGCTCGGCTCGAACTCTGGCTACCCAAGTGGAATCTGACATTTTGTTCTTACCTTAGTTTTCAATTAGAGTCAATTGTTAGAGTCTTGTTCGCAATCGTCTAAAATCCTTCTCCAATATTCGCTCCGTATAATAGAGTGGGAATAAGGAATGGGGCAGTGGACAATCCCCACTGTCCGGGTCTCGAACGTAGTCATCTCCACGCCGTGAGACCTGGGTTGTTACCATTTTCAAAGCCTGTGAAAACGGTACCAAGCGGAGAACTACGAACTAGTTTACGAATCTCTGTATCTGAAATTGTATGTTCAAGTTTTACTTATATTAGCTTTTTAATAGTAATAGGAATCTATAATAACAAATTCAACATGCAAGCGTTGTTTAAGTGTATAGCCTATACATACTTAAAACGGTTTTACTCATCTTTGTCGAGACAAACGTTTCGCGAAATCGATTTCGACGCATCTATAAAAACGGTACTTGGCTATAAATCAGAATATAAACGGTGGCTCTCGCGCAGATTGACACGTATAGCCACAGGAAATGTAAGAGGATGCATCCGTAAGCCGATAATCCCTCTGGATGGGATCAGTCGAAATTCGACGCTGGATAAATGATTAAGCTCCGCGTGAAACACGGGCTAAAACGCATTCAGCTTTTACTACCTATAAATTCGTAGTTACCTCCGGACCAGTTTTCAAGCCACTGTCGGTCCGTTCTTTAATTTCCTGAAATACATGGCAGGTGCTGGACGTATTCTTCGCCGTTACAAATAGCCGTAGTCAGGAAAATCGATTTGCCATATTAATGCTTCGGCTAACTTCGGGTATTATAGCCGAGGTGTAATCGATGTTGACCGTTCGCAAACAGATCGGTATTGTCTCGCGACTAAACGGGACCCTCCTCCTCGTCCTCGAGTTCGCGCGCCCGAACACCTATCTTGGATAGTAGAAATAGTTAAGCGCCGCTCACGATAGAAATTGTTTTCGAACGAGGCGCACGCAGCCACTTACTTACGTACGTTCGATTAACTCTTCTGAACAGGTCGCCGAAGTTCGGAGCCCCGCGTTGCAGAAATTCTATGTAGGCGTTCTTAAGTTCGGTAAAAGGAAACGGTTAAATTAATGGCGGATTGGAATGCATTATCGGACTCGATAGGAAAGTTTCGAATGTGAGGTATTACAGCCTGCTGCTGGCAGTAGGTATTTCCGACCTCTCCCGGGGGTGCTGCAGTTCAAGCGAACACACGCGCGCGCGCGCTTCTCTATCTCCTGAGAACTATCTCCGCTGCAGAAGTGATAAGGCACGATCGGGTGTTTCGAATTTGTTTGAAATTTTCCTACTTAGCGGATGGAAGTTGCCGAGGCGAAAAGTTCGTCGACAGACGTCCGTTCGTATCCTCTGTCTTCCTCAGCAAAACACGGGATAATCTTTTATTTCTTTCCGTATGAGAGGTACACGTGTCTGAATTGCTCTCTTCGTGTAAAAGCGGAGATAATTAAATGGCAGTGCATATTCAACTTGCTTTGAGGACGTCGCGTCTCGGAGCATTACCAAATTTATGTGAAAATATTCTACTATATCCTTTTATACGGATGATGACTGGAAAAGAAGAGGGTATGAATCATTCACTTCAATGGCCTGACTTAATATACCAGTACTCCTTGTATCCTCGGCAAATATAATACGGGAAAAAAACGTTTACGCGAAATCATATTTCCCCGCATACGACCGGAGGAATCTGATTGGGAATTTATCGACCGCCTCGTCATTGCAATCTATGTTTTTTATTCGATGTTATATGATACATTCTCGGTATCATTTTGTACAGCCCGACGTTAAAATGAAAATAATAACCATTTAAAGATAAACTGCGCGGCGATGTGTACACGGTATATTGGCACCGGAGTCCGCGTATCGATTTCGCGTGTATCGAGATGTTGAAGTCCGCGGCTCTCGAAAATTGCGTCGATTCAGTTTCATGTTCGACGGATTCGACGGTGCAACGGAGCGGAAAACCGGAGCCGGGAGGCACGGGCAAAAGGGGTCGAGCGATTCGAACCGGGTTTTATAAGTAGCTGTCGCGTTTTTTCATTTTTCTTTTTTTTTTTTCTATACTTACGTCGAGATGCCAGCGAGACTGTTCACGCAGTGCCGTTTGACGACGCGGAGACGGCGAGCGCCGGTTATCGACGAAAGGACGTGGGAGAAGCAGCGGGAACGCGGTCGGATTTTCCGGTGAAACCGGGAGAGGAGAGTCGTTGAACGAAACGCGGGGCTCGAGCGCGTCGCCTGGCTGGAGGCAACATTAAAAGCGAATCCGAGCGAGCGCGGACCGGGAACTTTTATGGGGCCAAGCTCGAGGCCTGGCCGCCTCTAACTTTTCGAATCCGCTTCTCGAATTACCTCTGCCAAAGGGAGGAGGACGCGCGTTTGCGATTTTAATATACACACGTTCCTGTTTCAAGGCTGCCTCGGGTCGTCCCGGTTATTTCATCTCGCGCGACCCACGCGAGCCGATGCAACTCGGAGAATTCCTCGGCGCACCTGCGGACCCGACGCCAGCAGATCCTCGGTTCCGTTCGTCTTGCGGTGTTAAAACTGTGTTGTTACTTAGCGGGATTTGCTGCACTCAAGGGCTTGCGAAAGTTTTCCGGAGTAAGGAACAGCCGTGAAAACTTGTTCGTTTGAATAAATATATCCTAACCAGCTCTTTGAAAGTTTAGAAGAGTTCTTATGATAAACGATAAGTACCACATTTCTGTATTAAGTCAGTTGCATTTATACAATTATAATAACGAATTTCTCTAATTGTTATATACTTTGTTTCGAGCAACAATGCATTTCACATATGCTGGGCGCACGGAACGAAATAAATTCCATTAAAAAAAATATTTCACGAAATGCCAGAATATTTTTTCAAAAGGGGGATTTAAATTTCGCGGAAGAGAGTTCGCAGTACGGGTCTCAACCAAAGGGTAATTTTTTTCAATAAACGAGGCGCAAAAGTGACGAGCACAGTATTTCAAATATTTTAGACATACATATGTAGTACTGTACACTGAAACTAGATTATATGCACTGTACAATAATTGAACGACAATAAACATGAAGCAATCGACTCCCTCTATTGTTTGTTTTTATTGCGTTCCCGATTTTTCATCGAATTTCACCGCTAGAAAGAAACATTGAGCATCATAATGGAAAATATTTAATTTTCTCACTGTGTTCACTAGTTTCCCTCTGTTTCTCTGTTAGTCTTCTAAATAAAAGGATTCTACAGTATTTATCTTTTTATTTTTACGTTCAACGTCGCATCGAGGCTACTCATAAAATAATGACGATATCGAAATAAGAAAGTTATTGAATTAAATTAAATGACAAATTTTAATATCTTCGAACCAAAGAATTTTTCCAAAAATTCTATACAATATATTGCGNTCAGTTGCATTTATACAATTATAATAACGAATTTCTCTAATTGTTATATACTTTGTTTCGAGCAACAATGCATTTCACATATGCTGGGCGCACGGAACGAAATAAATTCCATTAAAAAAAATATTTCACGAAATGCCAGAATATTTTTTCAAAAGGGGGATTTAAATTTCGCGGAAGAGAGTTCGCAGTACGGGTCTCAACCAAAGGGTAATTTTTTTCAATAAACGAGGCGCAAAAGTGACGAGCACAGTATTTCAAATATTTTAGACATACATATGTAGTACTGTACACTGAAACTAGATTATATGCACTGTACAATAATTGAACGACAATAAACATGAAGCAATCGACTCCCTCTATTGTTTGTTTTTATTGCGTTCCCGATTTTTCATCGAATTTCACCGCTAGAAAGAAACATTGAGCATCATAATGGAAAATATTTAATTTTCTCACTGTGTTCACTAGTTTCCCTCTGTTTCTCTGTTAGTCTTCTAAATAAAAGGATTCTACAGTATTTATCTTTTTATTTTTACGTTCAACGTCGCATCGAGGCTACTCATAAAATAATGACGATATCGAAATAAGAAAGTTATTGAATTAAATTAAATGACAAATTTTAATATCTTCGAACCAAAGAATTTTTCCAAAAATTCTATACAATATATTGCGTTTGAGTTATAATAAATAAATAAATACAAAGACGTTCGATACACTTTTTATCGAATTGATCAAAAATAAATAATACTATAAATTCGTAATACCACTGTTCGATATAAAGTTCGATACTTTAATTTGTGAGAAATCAAGAAAGATATTTGATCTCGCGTTAACAGGCATTTCCGGCGCCGTTATTGCGAATCGTCGATAAGAAGAAATATTCCCGTCAGAGAATACAGAGGAAAAAGTGAGAAGAATGGAGGATCGCGGGCCCGGTCCGGATCGGCATAAACGAGAGGCAGAGGCGGATGATACGTGGAAACCAGCGAGTACGATCGTATCCTTGCAGAGTACGTATCTCCCCGAAACTGCCGATCGCGTTATATATTCCAATTCGATAGACACGTTTTCCCAATGTCTGATAGGAAAATGGCTGACTCTATCGGCAGCCCGGGCTCGGATTACCCCTGCGTCTCTTCCGTGGTAACGATAGCTCGGCCGAAGTAAAAGAATTTCCTATGGATATCCTCGACACTCGGCCCGCGAGATATATCGATTCTATCGGTTCCCGTTTAAGCGACAGACAAAAGCGGCGACGAGTGGGAAAAGGAATGTGCGGGGCCGCGTAAACGATTTACGTTCGACGGGTCGTCGGCGATATCTCCGATTCTAGTAGAATAAAAAGTTTCGGACCGTGCCGACGGGTTAACGAGCTCGGGTCGTAAGCGATTCGTCAAAGCCTTTGGCCGGCTACTCTCTCGAAAGGAAATCGCGGCCGCACGGATCCTTTCCGTAAATATTTGAGCGGGACAGATTACTCCGTTCGGACTTGGAAATCATCGTTCTGTCGCATTGCACCATCACGTCCGGGGCTCGTCGTTAAAAACTTTCCTCCATCGATCCTCCGCCGGATCGATCCTTACGTACGATGAAAACTCGCGAGTGTTACAACGCGTTTAATCGCGTCGCTGGGGCGAATTCGTTGCTCGCTACGTGGCAGCCGTGTACACATCGTGGTCGGACTGTTTTTTCTCTCGAATGAATTTCAATGAAAAGCCGCATGAGCCCTCGACCCGACGTTCCAGGGCTCGCAGTTCCGAACTGACCGCACGAGCCGCCCAATGGCGTTCAGTTTGCGGTCTGTATAAATTCGTCACTCGTTTCTAACGACCGCAAAACGAGTATGATTCGGAAGCATACGATGTATCGCTCTCCGCTCTGTAGCTACGTCAAGATGCCATTCCTAAAATTGAAATATGCCACCGAGCCGCGTTCGCGTGACACATTTCCTTTTTACGCCGCGCTGCAACCTTCGCTTTTTTTTTTTCTCTATCATCGGAATCCGTTCGATATTCTATAGAAATGGGCCCGGAGTATTTGCAGCTGCTCCTAATCACGTTTCTGCATTACGGGGATCAAAAGTCGGCGAGTAAAATAATTCGTCAGTGCCCGAGTTTAGTTCTCCCGACGGTTTATACAATTTTATTCGCGCGACGCCGATGCAATCGAGTTACGCGTGTAAATAATACTTAGCGCTGGTCCCGGCTGTTTGCGCATGTATTCCACGTTTGTCGATAAACGCGCAGTGATACATATATCAAAGATCCGCGCGAGTTCTGTCGTTGAGTGCGTTCTGACAGTGACGCATAACCCGGCTCTATTTGTTCGTACGTATTTCCAGCACGAAGGAACTTTATTCTATATTTTTTCGCGATCCCCTTGAAGAAACCGCGATGAACCGGAGGTGGGGCTGGAATTTCGTATAAGTTACGAGGCTGACAGATACGAATGACGTTTACATTCATAACTATGAAGTCTTGATAACAAACAGATGTGTATAGCCGCGGGAACAAATAAAAGCATCCGCGGGATGTATCAAGCTTACCCTCGGAAAGGATGAACTATCGCGGGACACTTTTTCCAAAGACCGGTTGAAAGGAGGACAGGAGAGAAAAACGTCGAATCGTTCTCCAACAACGAGGATTTATCACTATCGCGCTCTCGAGGATCCCTTGAATCGGCGTAGACGGCGAACACCATTAGACCGAGCAGCTTTTATCCCACGTGCGGACGTACAAAATAATTTTGCAATTTCTCATTGTTCGAGCTTGAGAAATTTTCTTCCCGTCTAGTGGAAGGGTTAACGTCCGAACGGTAAAGAGCAGGCGCGTGCACTCACCGACTCGCAAGACGTTTCAATGGATTCGTTGATAGACTCTCCTGCGCAACGCTTTTCCTCGTTTACAAGGAACGGCGCTGTTATTGAGTGTCAAGCAACCTTTCCCGGCGTGATATCGCATCCACGGGGTTGGAACGAACTCTGGATGGCTTTCATTCCGGCGGTATTACGCGCGTGACGAGCGCTCGTGTGAACGCCTGCTACGTGTTTCTGGCAGAATCGCGCCAGCCGAAACTACATGTAATCCTGTTTCGATTCATCTGGCGAAATATTAAATTCGATATATCCGTGAGACGTGGCCGACACGTTCTGCCCTACTGTTTCTATTTTCCCTTTTCAACTTCTTTAGTAATTCCCCATCTACAAATTCTGGTGGAAGTGCGACTAGCATTCTTATTATGGCTTCTGCATTTATAGAATTTATTTATAGTCATCTGTGATGAACGTCAGGAATTATGAATTTTTATCTTCAAATTTTTTTTAATTTTCGTGAGGTACGATATTAATTTAATTTTGTAATAACAATTTAGGACGGTCGAACACGAAGCGTCGCCCTTAAAGATTTCTCACGCCCCCTAAAAAGGCATCGAGCCCTTTTGCGTTGACTGTAGTCATAGGTAGTAGCTGACCCGGGTCTGACTAATTAGTTTGTCGCTGTTGGCTCGGTTCCGTCCCTCTAAATCATCCCTGTCGCCGTTTCAAAAAAGCGATTCTTCTTGGCCAGGAAAGAGACGCCGGGACACCGCGCTCAACTTTCATACATTTTACTCCCGTTCTTTTTTTTTTCGTCCTCCTCTTCCTCTTCTTCTTCTTCCTCTTCCCCGTACTAACTTTGATGAGACGACTGGAATTTGCGAGAAACTTTTATTAATCGGAATACTTATCGTCCAACTTTTGCGCTCGCTTTTTATCTCGTTACAAGTTTTTAAGCGTCGCCCGCGCTACGCGGCCGATACCTTCCCGTTATCTGTACAAACAGGAGCGTTCTCTCATTGTTAAAACATCTGTGGTTGTCCCGGGCCCGTAATCACTTTTTACTCGAAACGAATTTTCTCACCGGCCGCACGTGACCTCAATTCATTTCGCTAATGCATCCCGTAAACTGCATTGTTTTCTGTTTAAACTATAAACTACGCCGCGCTTTGTGCGGCCGAGTGTGTGCATACCTGCACGATGACAGCCGTCAAAGGCTCTTTGCAATACCGAAACGACTGACTCGTTGCCAGCGATCCAGCTTATACGTTCGACCACTGCTGAAATATACTAATGTCACGAAATACAGTCCCCTGTGGTAGCAGAATTTTTGTAGATAAAACCAAGCGAAGGGAAAACATGGAACAGGGCGAAACATATTTTTTTGTAAAACGTGTTTCCCCGCGGCGGCGTGTCGTACATAATAAATGCAAATACATATATAGCGAACATGACCCAAACTAATCTCGTGTGTATGAAAACAGTTACGGGTAAAGTCCGCTAGAATGCAGCGTGGAAATTGAGAAAAATTATTCGGTGAGAATGCAACGAGGTTCAGTTTGTACCCCTAAACGGGCATTGTTAATTATACGCGATAAATTCGCCGCGGGACCGCTTAAAACCGTGCGACCTAATCCAGTTTTATGCCTCCCTTTATGTTCTTCCCTGGCCCGTTAAGAAACAGCAAATGTTCAGAAAAAAAAACCCGCACGAATAAAGTTCCCACGCAAACGTTGCACCATTATGCACGCTACACACCGGCACACCGCGTGTGGTCGAACGACGTCTCGTCTCGTCACGTCGTCGTTTCATCCGCGACACGAAAGAAATAATGCGATCCTTCTGAATCGCGGCTGACGCATCGTTCAATTTCATCTTTCCAGTCGCGCGCAGACTAGTTCCGATAAAATATTTTCTTCGCATCGAGGAATCGTAATAACGCCGCTGAAGGAACGATACGACGACGACGACGACGACGCGACGGCGGCGCGTCCTCTTGACAGTGCGACGATTTATACCTTCGAACGAGATTCCTCCTTCTTCTTTTGTTTCGTCGGGAATAATCGAGCAAGACGCAAGTCGACGTCCATTGATTGCCCTACGGACCGCCGGATTATGCGATCGATCTCGTCCGTCGAACGGGTCACTAGCTGGAATAATTCCCCGTCCGCGTGTCCGTTCGAATCTGATACCTGCAACGTTGAACAGAGAGTCTCGGGCAACGTTTACTCCTCGAGGTCTCTCTGCTTCTGTGATTAGGCAGAGGGATTGGTTGATCAGGTAGAAGTGTACTAACGCAAACCGATACGTCGACACGACGTTTGAGGCTGATCGGTGTATCTATCAAGTAGCCAGCTACTCGTAATGGGTTAGATAGAACATCGTGAGCGAGCTTTCGAAAGATAGAAACCAGCAACCCCTGGGGAGCGAAGCAAAAAAGAAAGGGATAAGTACGAGAAACCTGTAACGCCTCGATCCCGTATCGCAATCAACGAGACAAGAAAATAATGGAACTCGAACAAAACCCTCTTCTCTCACTACCGACGATAATGCTTTCATCGTTTATCATTTCGCAACGTTAAAAATTTCCTCCTTTTTTTTGTATATAGAAACAGAATTTTTCGAATGAATGAAAAACGGCAAAATAGCGACGCGGTTCACCAGAAATATGTTACTGTTTGAACGCGAGATATGCACCTCCCTGATGCCAGTAATTCTTCTGTACGCTGTACACGGCGTCAAATGTTTGTTCTCGACATTCCTACTTGATGACAGATCGATGGACTGAAAGGGTTCGTTACCCCCGAGGGGAGACGGGGGCACCGGAGCCCCGGAATATCAAGCGACAAGTTAATTGCGTCGAGGACCCGGGATAAGGATCTTTTACTCCGTTGCGAAACGGCGACGCAATTTACAATCCCTTCCAGCGAACGATGATACTCCGCGACACGGTTGACAGTTCGTTCCAGCGAAATTAAGCCCGCGACGGAGCTTGCGAGAAAGGCGGGAGTAGGGGAGGTGGGTGGTTGGCAGTAAATAGAGCTCCTACAATCAAAAAGCAGTCGACGTCGCCGTGGATCCTGTCACCCGGACCGAAAACCGGGGCGAACTCTCTCCATCCGACGGACAATTAGGAGCTTCTTATGAATATTCAAACAGCTAAATTATTCGACACATCGGCTTTCCATTGGGCTTTTTCCCTCGCGTACCCGGGATTTTTACCCGGGAGAAAATGCCCGGCGCGCGGCCGCCGCCCGCGACGGGGTCGGGGGGAGTGAATAAAGTGAAAATAATCCCGGACGTGTTTCGCTTAAACCTGCTAGTTCATCGAGTTTGCTCTCGCCGGAAATGCGAGGGGTGAAAATCGTCGGGAACCGCTCTCGCGTGTCCTCTTTTCCGGGGCCGAGTCGCTGGTGTACAACTGGATTAAACCGAACAACGAGCCCGATGCGTCTCGCTCCGAATTGCTTATTTATGGATCAGACTTTAATACCCCGGCGGTGAAAACGACGAGACGCCGCGCCGCCCGTCTCCGACTAGGTGGACGCGCCCGCGCGTCCGCTCGACGAACAATTTAATTGAATAACTGGTAGAAAAGAAGAAACTCGATTTTTCCGAAACTTTATAGCGGTTATCTATTTTTAAACTTGTAAATGTACCTGCCAGCCAGGATTCCGGGTGAGCAAAGAGTTAAGCGAAGTTTTATTAAAATTCAAGAACAGCTAAGGAGAGTTCGAGTTGTAGTTACAAAATTGAATTCAACTTATATCACGTAGTTTCCAACAGTTATAACAATTATTATTAAAAGTCTGCTTCGATATACGTCGTTATTTAAATACGAGCAGTGAATTATAGACGCGTTGTAAGAGTGGAGAACGCGGTGTAATTGTACACGTAGTGCGATAACGATGAGAGCCTGCGGGACGGGCAGGATGGCACTGGATTGGTACCGGAGATGGTAAGAAACGGGGGCGTCGGTGTTTGTAAAATACACAGGTATTATATAGCAAGACGGTAGCTCGGGCCCCACTTTTGTTTGCGTTGCTGCATTATTCATGAGTGTTCTTATAAGCCACTATTGCGTCGCGTTGCATTTCCTCGGTTTTCGAGGGGCCGCCGCCGCCGCCGCCGTCCGGGCCAGTGGAGTACCGGAGAACGAGAAAGAGTGAGTTGCGAGGCCGCCGCGTACTCGGAAACGTGGACGAAAAATCGGCTTCTAGCGTGAACCCACGATCCGTAACGAAAACTTTATCGGAGCGGAGCCACGCGGTTAAGCTCGAATCCGGCTTTGCCCCGGTATCGGCTTTACTAGGCTACTTTCAGAATCGATGAAACCGCTGTTCGACGAAGATTACGCGCTCGGTAAGACTCGCTTAATGGCACTATTCTTCATTGACTCTGCTTTAAGAAATTCCTTTCGGCCGATTGTCAAACCTGCGGTTTCCTACGATTTATCGAGCATGCTCGACTAGACCGAAATTGCCGATATTCTCAAACAAATCTAATAGAGACTTCGATGCAAAGAAAGTTCTCTAAGAAAAAGTGCAGTTTGGTGATCACCACGCGTTGTACAAATAATCATTAATTATCCAATACCGTTACCACGGTGTTTGTGTAATGAAAGCGGATGCCAGAAACCCATTATGTATATTGTACCGCGACACAGTTAGGAAAAGTGTTTTTATTAAATATATACAGTAGCTGAACACGATGTAGACGATCCAGATACCTCGCCTATATCTCATCTTTACGAGGTATAGGAAGCAGGTAATGCAAAACCAATGTAAGCAAATCTTCTGATAGCATACCGCCGCGTTGGGGGACTACGTCGACGAAAAATAAGAGACTTCCTAGCGCACGGCTTTACGACGCGGTTCGAATATTAAATATCTTATATCCCCCGCTTTCTACTCTCGCTTTCATTCATGCCAATAAAAATATACTATAAATAATTTCTGATATTCACTAGAATTTTTTTTATTTCGTTTTTACAATCGTTCTCTTTTGTACAATATAATACAATGATAAATATTCTAAGCTTTAAGACATTTGTGTTGTACACGTTAGACATTTCGGGAAACTCGGGTTTCCTCACGTTTAAGGAAACGCATTTATTACAGGATTCGGGGATTTAACGTAAAGAGAAGTATCGTTGCCAGTCGGTCGCGATTAAGCAAACAACTCGTATCGGATACGTAAACTCCGAGGCGCAGTGTACGTGTACATATAATTCTCCGGCGACGATTTCACACGGAACGGTGACAAATATTTGCATTGTTCAGAAATTAAACAATACCGATCTCTACGAACAACTCGGCTTTCTTTAAGCGCGCCGGGAGATGTTGATTTATGGAGAGTAAAAGGAACGTGACGATCCCAAGTGCCGACGCTGTCAAGTTAATCACCACTCGCCGGTTCGTCGCTCGTTGAATTTACCTATCGAAAGTGTGACCGAGCAAGTCTTTTTAAAAATTATCAAAATACGAAATATGCAATATTTATTTTTTACAAAAATATTTTTTACATCATAATAAGCCGAAGAAATTTTAAAGTGCCAACCCGTATAATTATATGTAACGAGAATTATTAACGATGAATTGTTCATCCTCATTAAACGAACCTCATTTCAACCCCTGGACGTTCACAAGTACTAAAGTGCCTTTTATTCTAATTGTAAATTACACTCGTTATCATAATTATTTTACTAAAATCGTCGTGGTATCGTAAATTCAATTAGCGAAATGTGTGGTATATAACACGGACCCGGTGGAATCGCAGCAAGTGTTTGTATATACATTAACAAACTTTCGACGATACCTAATACAACTATGGTGAATTAGATAATTGAGTTCTAAAGCGGGTAACAGTGAACCGGAGAACTGGACGATGCGGTCGCTTGTCCCGGTACAGTTTAAATCGTAGGAAACACATACACAGCGTTTACCTGTACATATACATGCCACTTTGCAAATAAAAATGATTCCCATGTATTATTCTGTATCCCGGCAAAGGTCGGAATAATTTGTTGCCACTAATTAACGGCTAATTCGTTGAAGGTAATATTCAGTGAAATTGCGTCGAAAGATTTTCGCGATATTAAATCCCGTCACGAATACGTAATGACTGGTGAAACGGGGGCCGGCATATAACCAGTAAAACGTTTTATCGTTAACAGCGCGTAATGGATACCAGCGTTCTTACTTAACGGCATGCTCGCGCCTATTACCGTGGCTCGCTTTTCTATTCGGTCGTAGCTAACGTCGTATAGCGTTACGGTTTCCCGAAGCGAATTCGCCGTGATATGAAAACGAGACGGTTCAAAGGAACGGCTGCGCCGAAACGCCGTCGTCTCGGGAGCGCGGCGCGGAAAAAGCCGACTCGGAAAAACGCGACGCGCTCGGAAATTTGACTAGACCCACGAGACGAAGTTTTTCGCGGTACGAGTTTCCCGGCGACGCGAGACAATAAATATCCCGACGGGGAAGCGCGCGCGCGCTGTAGCCGCTACGCTGGAAATCAGCCGTTTTCACCGAGCGCCGATAAAAACTCGTAGAAAGTTACGTGATGTGTGTCACAGCCATAACGCGGCGAACACGTCGCCGAAGTTGTTACTCGCCGCGGACCAGCGCGGACTAAAAACCGTTTTCGAATCGGCGGAAAACTCGAAACCGCGCGCCATGGTTCCCTGCTAGTGACAAGTCGGGTTTCGACCGGGCGATCGACTTTGTCTCGAAGCGAATCGAACACGTTCCGACAATTTCTTACACTAGCGATCAAATCGAAATTAGAATTTCTGCACGAGAAGGTCCAGCGTTCTGTTTGAATAGAGGAAAAAAAAAAGGAAGGGAAGTTGCGAAGTTTCGCTGTCACGTAGACACGGTATATTAACAGTTCGTCCACAGCGACGAGGAATAAAGAACTGCGCGGAAAAAGTTGGACTGGGGAAAAAAGAGCCGGCTATTACGTGTTTGTTGCTGGGGTAGGGAAAGAATAACGACTGGCAAAAGGAGAATAAAAGCTGAAGCTCGTGGCGGGCATCGTCGAAGTCGTTATCCCCATGGAAGTGGTTAACAAAAACTTTTCTTCGAAACTTTCGTACGCCGTCATTTTCGTCGATAGAGCTGCGTGTTGTCAGTTGGAGGTCTTAATAGCCGCTGTTCATGATACTGGTCTATTAGGTTCTCTTTGTACTATGCTAATGGCGTAAGTTTCAACTGTAGACGTTGAACTTTGACCAGACCGACGTCTATATCACAAATTCCAATCCATCTAGATTATGTTAATTAATTAAATAATTAAGTAATTTCTGTACTAGTTCAGAGACCAAAAGAATAATGCAGCATGAGAATAAAATAAAATATAATACATTATAATAATTTATTAATCATAATATAGAACAGAGTTTCGAAAATACTAAAAATAATTACGAGATAATTAAAACATTTGTTTTAATAATTAAGTAACCACGTTAGACGAAAAATAATACAGTATGAAAATAAAATATAATACATTATAATAATTTATTAATCATAATATAGAACAGAGTTTCGAAAATACTAAAAATAATTACGAGATAATTAAAACATTTGTTTTAATAATTAAGTAACCACGTTAGACGAAAAATAATACAGTATGAAAATAAAATATAATACATTATAATAATTTATTAATCATAATATAGAACAGAGTTTCGAAAATACTAAAAATAATTACGAGATAATTAAAACATTTGTTTTAATAATTAAGTAACCACGTTAGACGAAAAATAATACAGTATGAAAATAAAATATAATACATTATAATAATTTATTAATCATAATATAGAACAGAGTTTCGAAAATACTAAAAATAATTACGAGATAATTAAAACATTTGTTTTAATAATTAAGTAACCACGTTAGACGAAAAATAATACAGTATGAAAATAAAATATAATACATTATAATAATTTATTAATCATAATATAGAACAGAGTTTCGAAAATACTAAAAATAATTACGAGATAATTAAAACATTTGTTTTAATAATTAAGTAACCACGTTAGACGAAAAATAATACAGTATGAAAATAAAATATAATACATTATAATAATTTATTAATCATAATATAGAACAGAGTTTCGAAAATACTAAAAATAATTACGAGATAATTAAAACATTTGTTTTAATAATTAAGTAACCACGTTAGACGAAAAATAATACAGTATGAAAATAAAATATAATACATTATAATAATTTATTAATCATAATATAGAACAGAGTTTCGAAAATACTAAAAATAATTACGAGATAATTAAAACATTTGTTTTAATAATTAAGTAACCACGTTAGACGAAAAATAATACAGTATGAAAATAAAATATAATATAATTTAAAAATAATATGAATAGTAAACTAGAATTCATTAATCATAAGACAGAACAATGACCTGGAGTACCATAAAAATAGCGCAAATGGGTCAGACTGACTCTGAGACTCACGACAAAAATGTTTGATATTAGATTAAATAAATTGGAGTGTTTCTTGGATTTTTAACGCCCACATTCATATTTGCCAAACATCGTCCTGGTTTTACTCAAAACAACAATTACAAACGCGTCGCTGAAGTATGATTAAAAAGTATCTTGACCACGAGAAGTTTACCTGTCAATATTTTCTCGCAGCTCGTACGATACTTCTGAGCGCTTTCAGCTTTTTACAGAAGCATAGAGGCACTCCGGATGAATGGAACGACCTGTATACGCAGACTCGGTCAACAAGTTCATGCAGTGAAACGTATTTTAACGAAGTTTCCAGCTAACGGGCTCGTACAATATATTACCCGCATCAAAATATCATACATGCACATTATTGTATACGTACCTTGCTTATTTCAACGGCTTAGTATCGTTACGTTGTTATTAAGCGGATTGTTCTCTTGATACCAAATATCAAAAGATCGCCTCGTAATTAGTTTCACTATAACATTAAAACGATACATTATTCTATACTACGATTAATGAATTATAGCCTGTTATTATTATCTTTAAATATCTATTATATTATATTTTATTTTTATAGCGCATTATTCTTTGTCTAGCTATTTCCTGTTATTATTATTATCTTTAAATATCTATTATATTATATTTTATTTTCATAGTGCATTATTCTTTGTCTAGCTATTATTAACGTGATTGTTCTCTTGATACCGGACATCAAAAGATCGCCTTCGTAATTAGTTTCACTATAATAATGATTTATATAATACTCCTTTAAGGTAATAAATAAAAAAAAGAAGATAAAAATCTTTTAAGAGGCCAGCATCGATGGAGTGCAGTTGTCCCCATTAGACTTGCTCTATTTCCTGAATTCCCTTATACTTTCTCGGTATTCACACGGACAGAATACGATGTGCAGAAAATAAGAGGTCACGCCGGGAACGAAGTAGGATTAATTATATCTAAATTTCTCCCTACAGCTCTCTTGCATCAAGTAACGCCGCGGTGGTTAGCCGTGCGAATCAATCAAACCCGCGATTCGTCTTCATTCCGTAGAATTTTTCCACGGAAATATCGCGTGCGCGTCGGCACGCTTCTGGCTTGGAGTAAGCAAAACAGATGCGTGCACGCCGAGTAGGGTAATCCTATTGTTAAGCGACGCACCAAAATGGAAATGACAAGCGCGGCTATACAAATACCGCGGACCTCGATGGACTCGCTGCTGTGTGTGCTCACTTCGCGAGTGTTCCCGGGCGGCAGCGGGAGCCTACATTGTCCCGCTGGAGAGCTGTCAGCATCCCAGGAACACGACCAGAAACCGGGGACAAGGTTTTCGGTCTGCATCGTACGTTTGTACTGTACCTAGGAGGCAGACCGTTGTTTCCAGAGTTGCTACAACGCAACGCGTTGCCAACATCATCCGTGGTCCGTTGGGAAGAGCTTTAGCTTCTGAACTACTGGCCTGGGCGGATGCTCGTATTTCTTCCGTACTCCGGATTCGACTCACCCTTTACGGGCTTACTTTTCACCTGAGAACATGAAAAAGAATCAGAACGTTCTTACCTAGACGATTTAAACATTTTCATTTTGAATTAACCAACGAACAAATGTGATTGAACGCGAGAGGAACAAATATGCGGGGGATTATCGAGCTCCCGACTTAAACCTCCCGGGACCTGGCACGTAAAAGGTCACGGCTCTCGAATCAGTGCGCGAATCTAGCAAGTCGAGCTCTTTAAGAATTCCGTCAAGGTAGGAATCAAAGGGACCGAGGAAGAGGATCAGAGTAAGACGGAGAAAAGATTTCACGAAATTGCGTGGGTCATCCTTTTCTCTTCCCCCATCGGCGCACCGTGAAGAATCGTAACCAGCGGACACGTACGCGTCCAGCTCTCGTTTAAATGTTAAATTAACCACGTGACGCGCGGAGTTAATATTTAAAAATCTGTCTCTTGCCAAGCACTCCAAATAGATTTCATATTTCATCTCCTCACGGGTTTTCAGTTAAATATGAGACACGCGCATGAAATACGTATTAGTAATTCCCCGTTTCACACCCGATCGAATATGTAATCTCGTGAAAATTTACCGCGGTTCAATCCGGGAAATTAAAAACAGCCCCGCGCGAGGAGCCGAGTTAAAAGTTAATGCGGGGGTGGAATTGTCTCGCTAGAAAATTTGTTGTTCCGCCGCGCAATTTGTTTAAGCGACCGTAAGTGCGGCGAAGGATTTAGCTGTCAGCGAGACGGCGGAAAAATCGCTAGGACTTGAAGAGCTTTAAAGCTAAATCCCGTAGAACGTGAAACTGTACATGTTGAAGAGAAAAATGTGTGAGAAGCACGAGGTATCGAACGTGCTTCAAGTTTATATCGTAGTCCCATAGAATCGTTCCGGGAGGAATCATTGAAGGTAGTCTTTTCGTTGAACAAACGCGTCTTATTGCCTTCTCGTGTCGATGCGTTCGGCGAGGCTCTGCGTTTAATTGCAGCGGCTGCCTGGGTTCCACGGCGTTTCAGAAATAAAGTGTAATTAACGGAGGCGAGCGCCGCGTTCACCGGTGAAACGAGAATAAGGCTAGATGAAAGCCGACGAATTTCTTCGATTAGCCGTTTCGCGTTACTCGCGCGAGGAATTCCCGTGCAACAGAGACGACGCGAGGGTGGAATCGATTTGCCTCGATGGAAGTTTCGTGCGATGAGCGCCGCCGATCGTGGCCAACCGGCTGGCACGCCTGGAACTCGAGCAGCGAGTTCCGACGCGGCCAATCTTCCGTGGATCCTCCGTCCTCCTTTCGCGCTTTAATCCGGTAAATTCAGATAAACGAACGAAAGAAACTCCGGCGTTTGCGAATCCTAATCCGTACGACGTTCGGCGGGGATGCGGACTGCGCGGGAGCCAGCAAATTTCTCGTCCGACGAACCAACGCTCGGCTCTGATCCCGGATATAAAACGAGGTTCCACACGAAAACGAAACCTAGTTACGATTTATCGAGCTGTTAAACAGGAACGAAAATCCGAAAAGTCCGTAACAATATTTGTAATTTTCCGACAATATGAAGCAAGCTAAAAATAAATCGTGTGCAGAGCACTTTAATCCCTTTGTCAGCCAACAATACAAACCAGCATTGTACGAAGGAGAGTTTGAAATTTCTCATTATGCCGCGAATATTTCAATCCTTTTGTAGTTCATAATATAGAGAGAGAACTCTGGGGGGTTCAGGAGGGGGAAAAAAAATCTTTAAACGAATCTTTGCCTTCCCTCTTCATAATCCGCATAATAAAAAGCATAGTAACCGTCCTAACGAGAATTTACCGTCCAACTGAACGTTTCCTCGGCGTCTGGTGGAACGAAAAAAGATCGACACTATTTTTCAGGCGAACTTCATTTCCCGCGGTTAAAACAAAGACGGCGCGCAACGTGATCACAGCTCATTCGCTTTTCGTCCCGGTAATATACTCTACGCTTTGGCACTGTCTCTGAATCAGCGCGATTCCAAACGGTGAACAGGATTGTTTAGCGACCTGACGCGGTGCATCGTTAGCGCGAGTGTACCTACCGCGCATTAGCCGTTTCGCGGCCGGCGACCACTAAATCAACAACTTTTCACGCGGCAATAAAGTTAACCAAGAGGTATTCTCTCGCCTCCCGGCGCTTTCTCCGGGAAAAAAGAAAACTGGGTCACATTCAAAACGCTTTACACGGGACTTGGTTTCATTCGCGATTGTCCCATTCAAGTCGTTCCTTTCAACGAAGTCGCGTTATATTAATTGCAACTTTTAATTGAAATTATGGATTACAGAATAGAGACTCAGTGTAGACAGAGATCTCGCGTTCAACGGGACTTCACCGTTCATGAAGAATGCTAACGCATGCGACGTCTAAAATCAGCGACGATTTGCTCAAGGCGTATCGTACGAAGTACGAGCTAACGACGGAATGACTAACGGAGACAGGAATCCTTAATATCCCGTCGTATTTCGTCGGGGAACGTTGGCGTGACGATGCCTTTCGCCCTCCGGGGTGTAATCGATTGGCCGTGCATTCGGTCGAGCTAGCTACCTGCCGCACGCCGCCGGGACGCGTCCCGCGAGTTTATTGTTGGAAGCAGCCCCGATCCGCATGAATATTTCAATAGGGTCGCTCCGGCCAGATAAATGGACAGTTAGCAAGCTTTATTTTCGTATCCCGCGCGTCGACGAGTGAGCCCGATGATTTAAACGACAGCCGAAGAAGCGTGTCGCGAAATTACCGCCTCGTCGACTTCGTCCCACTTCTTTTTTATTTTTTTTTTTCGTTCCATTGTGATGCAGCGACGAAACAGCCGGGCCGTGTTCGCGCGAGACAAGCCCGGGAATGGATGACGGTCTGTTGCCCTTTAATGCGCGATAATCGTCTGCATAATGCATGAACGGTGTATCTAGTCGGGATCGTTTGTTTCGTTGGTACATATTGCGAGAATCGTTGAGTAAAAAAGGTGCTGGTTCAACGTATCGATTTCGACTGGCTCGCTGTTTCTGGCTTTACTACCCGGGGACCGAAACCAAAGTAATTCCACGAGCCACCCCTATGACTTCCCCTCGTGCGAGATACTTGACCCAACGCCTTCGTAAAACGAGCCGTAAAGATGATTTACAACGCTGTTACTCTTGTAACGCTGACAGCATCGTGCTCCCTAACGATAATTAGACGTGGTGTTAAAATGTATACAATAATGATTTATCTTCGTGTGTCAGAAAATGAAATCTGTTCGTAATTGTCCTAGAGAATTTTCCAATAATAGTGATAATACTGTTTCCGAGGGTTGGGTCTCCTCGCGATTTTGCTCACGTTGCACGCGATCTACTTTTCCCGGTAACTTTCTACCGACGTGGGTGCGATTGAAACGCGAGCAAACATCAGCTGATCGGACGACGAATCCCTCCGACGAATCAGTGTCGTTTCAGTGAAACGGTATTAAAAGAGGTTGAGAGCACGCGACACGTTTAACTTTCCCTCGTCGAGCTTCCGTACAGAGACGATTAGAGGCTCGTTAGCGACCTCGAGAGCGATTCGGTAACAATTGCGACCTTAATAGGCAGCCGTGATCGATACTGTTTCACGTTCGAAGAAACAGGCGACTCCTTGATTAATTAAAACACGTCCCCCTTTGTGAAATCGTAAACTCGATCTCGTAAATCTGAGAAAGACCACTGAACATGATTCTGTATTCCGCCCTCTGGTCGTTGACGTTTTCTGACTTCGTTCGGCGATACAATCGTGATTTATAGTCGGCCACCGTGTCGAACTATACGGCCTGCCAGTGCGTAGGCCCTTAATACTGGCGACCATTTTTCGAGGGGGGTATTAGCATCGATCGTAAAGACTTTGACGACCAGCCGAGGTGCGACGAGGTCCCGTCGAGTCGTAAACGCGGTACACCGTCCCGCTGTTCAATCGTCATTTTCAAGTCAGATGCTGTTAATTCCGTATAAAACGAGGAATTTTTAGCAGCCACCGGAGTATTTATGGTACCGCCGCAAAAATAATCTGCATTAAGTGAATTACGTCGCCGGAACTGCTTAATAATGCAGTGGACCGGGCTCAGGTCTGGTTCCTGTTGTCCGGGGCCAGGGTGGACCACGTTTCGCAGTAATGACAATGCAGCAGCGTCGGGGCTACACTATTGTTTCCGACTGTGAAAACGTAACGTGAAATTAAGCTGAATACAATTACGGTATAATGAATGGCCGTAATAGCCCAATTGTGTCACGCGTTCTCAGGAATGCGCAAGAGTGTGCGGATCGCGCGGTAAGCCAAGAATTGCTCGCGCGCCGCACCGCGCCGCGCTGTTGTAATTCATGAGGCGACAACTTCTAATTACGCCATCACAATACATCATCGTGACAAATTAGTAATCCGGGGAAGATCCGGGCACTTGACGAGCCGGTCCGGGATCCAGAGTACTGTTTTGCCAGGTGGCTAATTATGGCCAGTCGTGAAATTGCCGAACACGTACCGAACGCCCGATCGAGCTTCCCACCGTAATGCCGTGTCCCTGTTTTTGCTCGGACATGTCGCAGCTTCGAAATAAATTCCCGCGTACGCTAAATACGTGTCCCTTTACTCTGTGGAAACCAGCGGAATTTCTCATTGTCCGGCGCAACGGTTTAAACCGGTCGTCGAAAAGTTTCCCAAGACCCCATTCAGACCGAGAGGGACAAAAGTGGAGTGCGAGCGACGCTGTAATTTCAGAAAATCTTGGAAGGTAATCCCCGACGGTTGGGCACCTACATCTCCGCGGCGAGAATTTCCCACGTCTGACCAGTACGATTATATTCTACTGAAGATTCGATAAGACACAAAAATAAGAAGAATAACGTTTTGTCACCGTGAAGAGACGAAAGGGGATGCTTGCAAAGCCACCCGGGAAATCTAACGAACTCGTAAATCGTCCCATCCGATACGATGGCGAACAAGAAAGAAATAAACGTTGCGACTTCCGTGTATGCGCTCGATTTATGATAATGTCTGATACCCGCGCGCGCGATACGTCGATGGTATAAATTTAAAACGTGACGGAAACAACGGGTAAACTTTTTGCACCGGGTTCCGCCCTTCCCCCGTAGTAATTACTTTCTAAGTGCCGCTAGTACAGACCCGGGTACCGGCTATAATTTCCTGGCCGACGACCCAGTCGACGACAGTCGCTCGGAGCAATCGACGATTTCGAAAGTTTGAATTGCAGCCGAGACGATCGGCCATCGATTACGGATAATTTATTTCTCGGGCCAAGAATACTACCAGTTATCCGGGTTCAGTAATCGATTCACGGGTACTCGCCACGTCGCTCACGGATAAATCATTTTATCGCGGATAATTTGCGACCCTTGTGAAAATTCTGAATGCCGCGGCGGGCTTTCTTAGAGGGAACGGAAAAATCGTTCGAAATTGGTAATACTGTCAACGGGGTACTTTTCGAACTCGCTAACCCGAACGTCCCGACGGTCACGTTCGATCCAATCTACTAACCAAACGAATAGCGCTACAAAAGGACCCCTATCAACATACCGTCGCTGCAATAGACAACTTCTTATCGGATTCCTGTGAAAGGACTTCCTCCTCTCGATCCCTTTCCTGTTAGAAAAGTACACTTTAAGGAAAAGTTCCAGATTGCCCTTATGGGTCGGCAACCAAATTTTTTACGCCGATAAGGACGAATTTCCTCTTCCCGGAATCGAGGAATTTACTTATTCCCGAGTGAAGGGACTTTAGAAAGTAACTAAATCCAGAGCAAAAATGAATCGATCCGTTAAACCGTACATACGTCTGCAAATTACGATTAAGTAATAGTATTTCTGTGTTCGCCAGAAGAAAGAATCACGTAATTTCCTACGGCTATAAAAGCCTGATAAATAATGCTCGATTAGTCAGTCGGGTTGTCAGAGGCGCGCGGTAAACAAGTTTGAAAAATACCGATGGATTTAAAGGTAACGGCACGTGTAATCCGTAGAATATTTCACGTTCGTAAATTTTGTAGGACGGTTTTTTCCTCATCCTTCCAGATTTTATACTTAATTCTGTTAAGCGCCTTAACGAACGTCGCGTTTACATTTGAATCAACCGGTAGCAGAGGCAGAGTAAAGAGGGCAGTCTGGAATAATGGCAGAGAAGATCACAAATTTAATAAAGGATACTCGTCCCCGTCCGTCGTTAAGAGTGGCCGTGACAAAAGGGAAGCGCACTGGGGTCACGATGACGGTAATGCACAGTTGAACGTCAGTGAAATAAAAATCTAAGGTGAAACGTGATTTACAGATGAAAAGACGATTAACGATCACAAGTACGAACACGATTATCATTACGACCATGGCAGTCCTTTAAACAACGATCACTATGGCGGATATTACAGCGTCCGATACGTTCATAGTCATAAAGAGAAAGATAAAACAAAGCATGGGTGCAAGTATGGTGACTGTAACTACGATGGATATCATTTCGACGATGGGTTCGAATACAAATATGGCGATGACGACGAAGATGGACATCGTGGGTACAATGAGGAATACAATTTTGATCATGATCATCACAACGACGATATTAATGACTACGGACCGCATCATTATGCGTATCCACAAAGCCACAGTAATTACGACAAAGATTACTCAGGCTACGTGGGCGATTATTATTATTCTCACCGCGAGCCTCATCACTTCGTATTTTCTCACAATTATTAAACCAGCCAGCAAACGACAAATTCTGTACATTAAATTAAACCGTATTGTTTCTTATTGAAAGTATGTCGCGCACGTAACGCGACGGTCCAAGAATTGTTCTATGTCAACCTTGTAAAAAGTTTGTGTTACGTAAAATAAAAAGGTTCTCATTTCATTTTGTTCTCCGTCGCTACGTACGGAAGATCGTTTTTATTCCTCTCCCCCCGATCCGTGCTAATTGTAAGATTTTTCGAGACCCGACGTGCATATGTATCGGTGGATGACGTAATTGAGGAGAATTGACGAGGAGCAAGATTAGAGAGGCATCGAAGGATGGATAATCAAAGATTGATGCCAGCGGTTCGTCCAATATCAGTCAGCCGGGGTGATTGATCAGTACAGACGAAGCTTATAGATAGAACGTCTAAAACCAGCAAGGTCGTGACGTTGCACGGCCAGACTAAAACCAGACGCTCGAACACGGCTGCCTCTCACACGTATAAAAAGTTGAAATTAAAAATCTGTATCGATCGCAATTCATTGCGCCGTTTTTTTTATATCGACAATAAAGACGGCTGATGGATCGAAAGCGGCGCTGCATTAACTAACGGCGTCGATTAATTAAAACGCTCAGCAGTGGAATAATCGATTTCGCGGCGAAGGGTGGCAAACATATTTCGCGATAATTAAAATCGGACCAATATCGAGAACGTTATTAACGTCTTTGTTCCCCGCGACATAGCGTTCGCGTTTATTTAACGATAATCTAGAAACAATATTTGAAACCGCGCGCGGGGATAGTTTAATTACACGCAGAAATTCTTTCGCGAGCGACGGGCCTTGACTTCCTCGATGCCGTGATAAATTAATGACGCTCAAGCGGCGGCGAGCCAAGCATCTCCCTATTCCCATTATATCGCCCGGTCGAGCCTATCCCAAGTTTAATTAGACTCCGAATCTCGCGCCGGGTCACTGCCGAGTCCATGCGCGGTCCAGCTGCGATCCGATCGCAAATTGATTACTTTTTATCGATGTATATTACAATCGGCCATCACTAATTAAGGCCTCGACCCGATGATCCATGAACCGCCGAAAGCTTTTGTGCTTTCGATCCAACATTGATCGCTATATTCGTTTGATCATAATCATAAAAAATTCCAAATTAACGTCAGAACAGATCGCACGTTTAAATGTCTCGTTTCACTTTAAAATACTACATCGCTGTATGCATTATTAACGGATGAAGAGCCGCGTTTCTTGATATGACTCGCTCGTATGCTACGTGACTCGTTGTAATTTCAACCGGTTGCGTGTACGTCACGATTCATTTATAACGGTGGCTTACCGTTTAATCTGTGAGAATGTATGTACGCGCGGTTAGGATGAAAATAATCAACGGAGCTCGGGACCCGAGGGCTCTTTGATCGATGCTGCGGCGTTAAGACCGGGGCGAAACGCGCCGCGCCGCCGTTGCCTGGGTGATGGTTAAGACAATTGCCTGGAGGGCTGCGCCCTCGACGATTCCTCGTCGATGTGCTCACGCCGTCGGAGTGATATTTGGATTAGATCGGCAACGATGATAACGCGGTACGAATTAATTGTAGCTACAGCTTGCGATCGTAATCCAGTCCGCGGATCATTAACCCTTAGTTTACCGCGACGCATCAGCGGAGCACAAGTATGATGCTCGTTTAATAGGGTATTAAATTAATCATGCCACTCCGTGCGTTGCATCCTGTTTAGACGAATAAGAACTGCCTTCTATTCTACCTCAGGTCGGAGAACGGATAGCTTGTTCACGATCGTAAGGGTCTTAACGTGGAGTGTGCGCGGAATACATACGTCCGAATGACGTGTTCCCGCTGCTTTCACGTTGCTTCCTATAGTATTACAAAGGCTTTGATTTCCTGACTTCGACAAAGTGCTTAGCGTCGCCGTAGTAGGATTACCGCAAGCACTATATTCAAAAGCCGCCAATAACCCTAGTCGTCCGAGTGCATTAAGTCTCCGCGCGATACGTCTGCCATTCTGATAGAAATTTATATTATGCATAACTCATCGATAACGTTTGAACAACTTGACTGGTTAAAACAGTGCGCCAAGTTGAAAGAAACAAACTTGAAGAAATACAAGCCTAAAACGTATGGAATTTTTTACGTTTTTTAGAATATATTTCGATATTTTTCCATATTTTAACAAAAAAAAAAATTTTTATTTTTCTGAGATTTTTCCAAGGGGTACCCCTTCAGATTTTGTGAAATTTTCGTTTTTTGCCAATAACTTCCAAACCCTTGAATCTACGGGAAACTTGCATAGGACCTTTCTTGTAGAGGACGACGAGATCTACAATTTCAATGTAAAAATTCTTCGCTAACGTCAATAGTTTACGAGTTATTTGCAAAAAACTGTTTTTTCGTTTTTCGTCAATAACTCGTAAACTATTGATGACAGCAAAAAAATTTTACATGGAAATTGTAGATCTCGTCGTCCTCTACAAGAAAGGTCCTATGCAATTTTCCCGTAAGTCGAACGGTTTAAAAGTTATTGAGGAAAAACGAAATTTTTTTGCAAAAGTTCGCCGTTTCGACGCTGGGATGGTCGGATTTTGTCAACATCAATAAAATGCCATATAATCATCTGTAACTCATTAAATATCGAAATTAGAAGAGTTTAAACCGAGTTTACCGAGTTATTCAATAAAGAATTTACTGTGTAATGTATTTACATTAATGACGGTTGATAAGGAATTCGAGTTGGAGGATGACCGGCGAATCTGTTATGGTCAGTCGATGTCACACGTGTCGTTTGGCTGTTGCCGTGGTTCGAGGATTAGTTAGGCGTCGGCAAATTGACATACACGTGTGTCCCGGCTGGCCACGAAGCGTGTGCACGACATTGTTCGGTGACGAGGAACTCGATTGCGCTCGATCAACAGGTCTTAAGATCCGCGAGGGCGGAATGGGGGACCCGTCGCGCTTGGCTACGTAACCGTGACGAGCGCAAGTAACTCGAACTTTGATTCAACGCGTTAACACGGGGACGCGTTCATTTTTAATCGCGACCCATCGGATCCGCGCGGCCAGACCGTCGGACGTGAACACGGCAACGGTTATATCGATTTATCGGGAATAGCCGATTGAATTCTGAGAAGGGAGTGCATAGAGGCACGCACGCACGCACGCCAGCCGAGAAGCCTTGTCACGATCGTCTTTCGTGGATTTATCGACAAGATGTCCCTTTTAATCATTACGCTATTGAACCTGATTTATCGTTTCACGCTTTCATCGTAATTGTCGGTTGTTCGTTAATTCCTGCACGTAGGAACAATGCTCGGTCTGTCTTTTCACGCGTTCGTAATTAAGTAGAGGGGAATGAAGATTGATTATAGTCGCTTTAGGATCTAAACGCTTATATCGTCCGACCAGTGTTTCAAGGATTTCGGGAGGTCGTGGGAATCAGGAAGGTTCGCTCAATCGGCGGATTGGATCGAAAACGAATATTCTCGTCGCGGGACAAGTGGAAGACGACAGGCGAGAGGTTCTTCGCCAGACGCGGACTATTTCTGTATTTTAATAACAGAAAGACGTCGGCGTGGATGCAAATGAAACGGTATCCCGGCACATTGGCCCTTAATAGCCTGCATTTTTAACGTTTCATTGCCTTCCTGCGGTCCGCGGGTCACGCTCTGAATACCCTGTGACACAACCGCAATAACGCGAAAAGGATGGTCGGAATTGCGTTTCCTTACCGTTACCCAAGCTTTAACCCTCCTTGGTTAACTGTTCCGCGGGAAAAATGGCCCCGCGCGAAATTCCGTTTGTCGTACGACCTGGCGGCCGGATGGCCGCTTTCCAGAGCAAGTGTTTCGGCTAAATGAGAAATTTTCCCGAGAATTTTAATTGAGCCGACGACTTTACCCGGTGATGCCGTTACCTCGCCTACGTCCATTCCTATCCCACCGATGTTTTATCTCCGCAATTCTGTTTTTAACACTTTAATTGTTGCTGTCCCCATTCAACCGAATCAAATACGTATGAAATGATAAATGAATAAAAATATATATATTTTTTTCTCATTCATATGTACAGTCATTTCTGTGCGCCGGCCGATCGGCGTACTGTTTCGAGTGGTATTATATATTATTTTATATTTTATAAGAGTTTTCTGAATGGCTAGGAAAGAATGTCGAGGGTAGTTTCGTGGCGTGCAGTATTAAATTACTGTTCAGCCACAGTTTTGTTCGTACGTTATTTGAACCGTGTCAATGATTCCTCATAAAACGCGAGCCCTCCTCTCCTCGATATCGTTGTTTCCATTTGGATTTTATTATCGCGCGTCTCTCGCGTGTTCTTCGCTTCCAGGCCACGAACGATATATCCCTGCAATTTGAATATAGAGCGAGTATTTACTCCCGGAAAATTAAAGGATCTGTTCTTGATCTCGAGACGATGAAATTCTTGAATAACCGATACAAAACGTTGACTAGCTGACATTGTGTCGCGCACTGTTCTCAGGTAAACGTTCGCCGCTCGACGTATTGATGAGAAGCCCACATTTGCACGTTTCGTTATTCGATCGTGCTGTGAATTTTATCGGGATTCCTTTATTTTCATCTGCATACACCATTATCCTTCATAAAGGATCAGATATAAAAGAATCATGCTTTTAACATAGACGCGCCTGACGTACACGTATAACGGCAACGTGACTGGCATACATTAGCCGTTTCACCTGCACGCGGGGAATGAAAACGTTCCGGCGAGAATATGATCGGTCATTCTACCTGCGAGATGATTGAAACGTTCCGATCCAAAGATCGAATCGAATTGTTACGCTAGAAAATCGTATATAGAAGAAAAGCAGCGTGACAAACGAGGACTCGTCGGACGGGCGAGCGATCGAATATATTTGCATTAATCGGTGAACGCCTGAAAGCACAGTAAATAGTAACGCTTTTAAATCGGCGCTGATTGAACTCACAAAGCGAATTAATTAGCACCGGGCTCTGATAAACAACGGGTGACGCGTTCCCCTCTATGTACGTGTAAGTGCGTCGCGCCGTTCGACGGACAATTTTGTTATTCATGCTGACGAGGCTAGGAGAAAAGGCTATTCTCTGCCCCGTAAAACCGTTGATTTACGCATAAAGAATCGTTCAGCAATTTTTACCGCGGCGACGAGAAAAGATTTCTTTCGAACGGCAGCCAACTCCTGGCTGGCTCCGCTCTGTGAAAGCAGAATCTTTTATGTACTTCACTTGAATCGATCAGTATGTATCAGCCATTTGGCTCGGCACGCTTTGCCGAGCAAAATAATCGGAATCAGACGCCGGCTTATCGCTGCTAACAAACAGCTTAATTTATTCACTCCGCTTTTTATAGACCCGTACGGAAATTATTTTCCTTCTTCGGAAGAGGAAGACTTGACCGTTAGAGTATAAAGCGAAACAGCTAGGCGGACGGCAGATGCTCGAGCGAGACTCGTTATTTTTCAGATCAGCGTCACTGCCTCCCTTTTCGACGACAGGACGCCCGCCGTTTTCTTATTTTCTCCGCTTTGAAGGAGCTTCTGTAAATATCCATGAACGGACGCGTATTTCCTAACCCTTTACAGTCGGTTCCCGTTCTTCCTGTTTCCTTCCAGTTTTCCGGTCTGTCTCACTGGAAATCAGGTCTTTTGATCTCCTTTGATTCCCAGCAGGCGAAATTATTCTTCTGGAAAGATTTCCAACGTCCCGCTCCACCTATTCCACCGCGTCGGCTAATCCGATAATTGGAATCGGCGATCGGCAATCTGACGGTGATTAGCGGGAGGCGATCTCGTTTCGAATAAATTGTCGGGGCTTTTGCCAGATAACCCGGAAATGTAGGAGACGCCCCGGGAAGATTAGCGCAACGATGCTTTAGAAGACGCAAGCCCGTTGTTCGGAACGGACAATCGGATGAGCGGGTGTATTTCAAACTCGAACAAACAATCGAATAAAGGAATTAAACGGCGTTATTAAACGAACGGGACGGCCGGCTGTCCCGGGGCGGGGAAAGAGGAACAACTGAAATCGAGCTATTTAAAGTAGGATCCGGCTCGATTCAATCCGAGCGTCGTAGTCTCCCAAGGGGTTAAGAATCCAAATAAATCCTTTGCTCGAACCAAGTAAGCGGATTATTCCAGCAAGGCGTCGTCGTCGTCGTCGTCGTCGTCGTCGTCGTCGCTGGACGTCGCGACGCCAGGCTTCGTGTCTCTGAAAAGGAGAGAAGCCGCTTGACGTCGCCTACGGAAAAGTTACCGTCGAAGCCACCGTGGAAAAGATTAGTCGATCATTTTCAACCGGAGATCTAGCCACTGTCTACACGTTTACGTTGACTGTCGTCCAGCCTCGAGCGTTTCCGAACCACTTGACTCACGAAATCGGATTCTCCACGAAGTTATTATTGTTTGTATGTTTCACGGTTCGACGTCGGAGAGAAATTTTATGGGACTGGCTCCAAGCGTGAAAGCTCGTAGAGGGGGGCTAGGACTGACCAGCGAAATTCACACAGCGTGTAACTGGCGGATTCGCCTGTGTTTACGAGGGACGTGTCCATGCGCGTCTCGGTATAAAAGCCTAGAAAACCCGGTGGAAAGTGGCAGTTCTCACCTGGCCTCCTTAAATACCGTAATGAGAGACATGAGGACCAAGGTAAAGTATCATCCAGGAACAGGTCCGAGGGAAAGTGCCGCGCCGGTCGGGGTACTTTCCTTCCGAGAGTGAGTGCCCGGTGATCATCGGTTAAAAAACGAACGTAAAATTAGATAAAATATATACTATTAAAAAATTCTCTGCTTCCTATTTTTCATTCGCGTTTCGTTACATATTCAAAATGCATGCATGTTCGTGATTTGAGAACGTCAAAAACGTCTGGGAGGGAAAAATGTTGAAGAACCGAGTCGCTTGTGCCACGTTGGACTTGACCCGTTTAGTATTCCGACTGCGCGTTACGCAATTAAAACCAACCGGCATTCTTTCCGCCGTGGTTTTGTTTTAACACTCGTTACCACGTTACAAATGGATCACAATTAAACGGGCACGCCGCGGAGAGGCGAATCACGTTAAATCTCGTTTATTCTCTTCCCTTTTTTCGTTTTCTCAATATTCTTCTGGACACTCCGCGGCGAATCGTTTCCAATAATTCGTCCCGCTACCGGTGAAACAACGTAGGTACGCGAGTAAGAGAGAGAGAGAGAGAGAGAAAGAGAGAAAGAGAGAATCGAATTTCGATACAACGCGAAACATTTATTGGCTGGTATAATCGACTAACCGATCCTCTTTTCGAATGGGAAACCCCGCCATTGACATTCGCCGTGATTAAAACTGGGCCATCTCACAATCAAACCGGTTGATCCTTTCTCTCTTTTTTTCGTCGAACCGTGCATGCATCCATCGTTCTCTCTTTCTGTCTCCAAGATTCAATTTGCCGCGATAAATGCAGTATGCATTCGATTGCTTTTCATCGCGGCTCAATCTCCGAATCCACGCACCCATAATCGAGATATTCGATCCCGTCAGGATTCATGTTCAAATCATTGTGGTCATCCGTTTCCCGTGTTGGATAACTGTCAATTAATTCGAATGAATTCCACGTACGATCGAAATTGTCTCGTCAATTTTGATGGAATGGTCGACCAACTCAGACCAGCATTTTCCTATTTAAGTAAGATCGTCGATTTATCATTGCAAAGTCGAACTCATTAAACACGAATTACGTCGATGGCTAACTGGATTTTGCAGATGTCCACGCGAAAGAAAACGCTTGTAACTTTTTGCGTCACAGATCGGTATCGCCTTGACCATCGCGCTGCTGGCCGTTGGCCGTCGGTGCCGCGCCGGTGTGATATCCCTGGGCGAGGGTTTTCACGGGCAACAGGATCCGTTGCAGCAGCACGGATCGCTGGCCAGCTCGTATCTGCAGTTTCACGGACCGGTCGAGGGGCCCGTGTTCGAGGTGAAAGTGCCGCACGAGGACGAACCGAATCATTTGCACGGACAGCCGGGCTACACGGTCGACTACGTCGCCCAGCCGAAGTACCAGTTCTCGTACGGAGTCGAGGACCACGAGACCGGGGATTTCCACAGTCAGAAAGAAATTCGAGACGGTGAGGGTCCGGAGCAAATGAATTCTCGTCAATCTTGTTAGCTCTAAGGAGTGTTCAAAATTCAACGTTTGCCGCGAGTTTTCCGCACGGTCAACATCCTTTGAGGGGATCGCGTCCGTGCGAATTTCGTCCGCAGAGAAATTCGGTCGGACGCGTATCATGAATATGCGGGAGTGGCGCGACGGGGGAACGGTTAAATAAGTAAGGAGGACAGAGGCATCGGTCCTCGATCTCTCTTCTCGCACGGGCGACCCGCCGCCGCCGTCGCTGCCGCCGCCCGGCTGGCCGAGGCTCTGTTATGCTAATAGCCACTTCGGCCGGAATTTCTCCGGCATCCAATTACGTCTCGTTACGAGTTCAGGAATTGGTTTCGCGGCTTCCGTTTGTCCACGAGCGTTTCCTTTCCGCAGGAAGCACCGTGTCCGGCCAGTACAGCGTGAAAGAGCCAGGTGGCAGCGTTCGTGTGGTCAGCTACCGCGCCGACAAGGACGGATTTCATGCCGTGGTGCACACTTCCGGCAAGAACGACCACGACGTCTACGCCGGTCAAGGCCAGCAGCTGCGGGTTCACGATCATCAGCCCGCGCAACAAGACGAACACGATTACGAGGGATACTGATCCGTCCGCAGTCCACCCGATAATTCCTCGTAATTCCTGTTTAGAACCTCGCGGTTCGATGACAGAATACATACACATTCCTTGACAAGGTACGATGTCAATGTTAATCGGTAGAAAATGTCGGGAATCGATTTTTGGATTCGTCGGAAAGTTCAATTTATACTTATCGACGAAACTGTAAAAAAATGTAGAAAAGTCAGAAACATCCGGCGACTTAAGTCCCAATTCTGGCATCGAACCGCGGAGAATTCTATCGTTTCTGACGTACCAAAGGATCTCGATCAGAAATGAAGAACGTTCGCATCTGTACATATAGACTACGTATTGGAATAAAACCTGCTGTCGTTTATCTATTCCATTGTTTTCGTTTCTTGGAAGCGAACAGTCCGAACAATGCGGATCGGGGTAGTAATTTCAAATAGTTCGCCGTTCCGCGTTTCACGCGATACTGCACCGTAGTATTTACAGCGGTATAAAATGCGAGATCTCGATACGTTGAACCGTCGACCGATCATGTGCGAGGATAGGGAGCCTTAGCATAGTAATTATTCCGCGATCAATCGGCACGGAAGAAGGTCGATCCCCGGCCACGCCCGGTGTGGTAGACGGTGGCACGCGGGTCGCATCGTTAAAGCGCGTCTCACCTGATCAATTTGATACCGACGGAACGTCGTTATCGCGAGTGGATAAAGACAAAAGGTGGGAAGCGGGGCGACGCGCGACCGAATAACAGGAGAGGGTAGATAAAAGGAGAGCGCGCTAACAATGCAGCCTCCTCTACCTATAGAAACGAGCGGAAACAAAAAGAGCAGATAAGAGACGCCGGCCGCTCTCGCACTGCATTACATCGTTAAATCGCTAACGACGGGATTGACTCGAGACAACATTCGTAATTGTGTCGTCGATCCTACCGGAGATGAACCAACCGGCTGCTGCGATCGTCTTACGGTAATCGTAGAGCGTATTATTATTACAGCCACGCTAATGGTCGTATAGATATCCGCCTCGAGTATCGCGAGGAGAACGACGCAATTTCCGTAGGATCTGCTAATTACCCGCGGCACCGCGAGACGTCGGTCTGATGATCGAACGCATCGTCGCAGCCGGGTAGCTTTAACGTCGCGCCTTATTAACAAATTACGGGTGGAACGTTACCGTGTTGCGGTGTTGATGCGGCTAATGAAGTGTCGATGCACCGGGAGCTGTAAACGCCGTGCGCAGCAGACGGAGACGGCGACGCTACGGCCTGTTAGAAGCCGATTCTCGCTCCGGATTCGAACAGACTTCGAGCATTTGCCCCGGGAAACGTCGGGACGATGTATCGTAATTTGAACAAATCCCACGTCCCCGTGTTTGGTTAGTTCCACTCGGGGATTTCGGATCGATTATAGTTCGCGTTTCGTTGAAACCGCAGGATCATGGAGTTTCGGAAAGCTCCTGGCTCCGTCTCTCTCTCGCCCGGGCACCGCCAACCTAATTAGAAAACCTAATAATTTTCCAACTTCTAATTATGCGGCAGATTGTTTTACGCGTTCGTGGAACGGCCATGTCCCCCTTTTACAGAGTGAAGATATTCGGACGATGAGCGTGGAACACATACACACAACAGAATTCCCAGATTCTATTTGCTTTTTTTTTATACAACCGCGTAAAACGCATTTTCTGGCGAGATTCTTTGAATTCGTGCCGGGACAACGTGCCCGTTTATTCACGCGTCGACGATGTTTCTTCAAAAAGCAACACAGGAATCGGTTCGCTGCTAAGTTCATTATTCCGCGTCATTGTTCCGGATAAAATTCGCGAGTGGAATTGATAGCCGCGTTGAACCGCGCTCATATTTGCAGAGCTCCAATTAGCGTCCCGAACCGTGCTGCGCTCTTTTTTTTCCCCTCGGACGCGGTTTCAACGCCGCCGCCGCTGCGAAAACAATACCGATGCGCGGGAGTATCTTAAATTTACATTCGCGAGAATCTCGCGCTGCGACAATGATGAATCCGCGATAATGATGTCAATATTCCAACGTAAATGTTCGCCAAGGTAAAACACGACGCGGCGCGCGACGGGTCTGGTGTATCCATAATAAATTCGACGACGCACCGCACCGCCGTCGTGTTTAATCGGACATCGATGTGGGTCAGCGTTGCGTTAAAATCGCTCGGCTGCGCGACCGCAAAAATCGCGTATATTATTCATAACCGTTCGCTGACCCGGTTCGCGCGGTTCAATGCCTCGGATAAACGACGATAATTAAAATGAAAGAAAAACGCTACTCGCACTTCCGAGCGATCGGACGCTTTATGGAAAGTGTCAACAACTGAAATCTGTCAATATTTTTTTATAAGATCGCACAGAATCGCAGGTTGGGACGATCGTGGAAAACGGGGTCCAGCCGCGGTCCTAGGTGATCGTTTCGACGCTGCAATTATAATGAATCAGCAAACGCACAGCGACGAGGGGCGGCAATAGGGCGAATAATCGATAGATTTGCCACCGCCGGTGTATTTCAATCGGTAGGAAGCCATGGACCGCGGCAATTTTCCCGTTTCGTCCGATGTACACGTCCGCGCCTCCGACCCTGTTAATTTGTTAACTGCTAATTTGCCCGTGCAGTGGCCGCGTCTCGTTTCGTTGGAAAAACTTTGGTCGGCGCGACAACCGCCGCAACGTTCTGCTCTTTGTTATTCGACACAATACCATTCATTGTCGCCATTAACGGCAATTATTTTTAGACCGGTCCGTTTCCGGCTCGTTTTCCGGGCCAATGACGGACGAATTTACCGTACGCGACACGATTGCTTCCGTTACACCGCTCCGCCCGGCCGCGGGTATAACGCGTTAATTCCACTGTTATCGCGCGCGACTAGTTACATTTAGTTCCCCCGAGTTTGTTTCGAAAGTATCAGCGTCCCGTCGATATTAAATCGGGACGTACGAGCGCGGATCCTGTCCGTTGCGCACTCGTTCCCAATTACAAGGAGCTTCGCGAAAACACATTCGGGAAATTGGTCGATCTCCATTCACGGGTTTTTGTGTGTTTTCCGACAGACAGGAATGAATAGAAATTCATAATACACGAAGGAAAGTATCCGCGTCGAATATGCGATTCGTGGGACGCGCATAACCGTGCGCCGGGTCAGACTTCGGAACATCCGTGGAATTTACTTATGAAAAATTGTACATGTACCTAGCGGGGCGCCGATGCAATAATATACCGCGCATCTCCTCATTCGGGAAACGAACACCGTACGATGAGAGGCAACCGGCGGCAGGAGGGCCGTATAGAGAGGGGAAAAAGGGATCACGGTATGACCTACATTTGGCCTACGGGTCGCAGGGTAGAGCTATTGATTCAGTTTGCTCTTAAACACAGCCTCCATTTCATTTCATTCCGACTCTCCAACCATTTCGCGATTACCCTTCTACTTGCACTCCCTCTGTTCCCTTTCGCCCAGTTTGTGTATCGAGTGCCTCGCGTCCTGACAACGCTGTTGCCTCTACTCACGTTCGATATCCACCGCGATAGATCGTATCAGATGTACAAATAAGCCCTGACCTGAGCGTATACAAAGCGAGCACGATTATTTCCCACGATAAAATGTTCTTTTATATATGATCCAGAAACTTGTGAAAAAGGTTTCTACCTCTGTTTCAGAATTGTCTCTCAGTATCCAAGTGCTGTACAGGGTATCCCAGAAAAAGAAAAAGCTACAGACGAAGAGAGGTGATTTTGGAGGTGCTTCTGACAGACAAAATGTAAAGTGACGTATGGTTTCTTAATTATTAACTAAACACACTGACCAATGAGAGAAAGGGTAGATTGGTTCGAATCTGTTTGTCTTTTGATAATAATTCAAAAACCATGCCTCACTTCGCATTTTGCCTGTTGTTAAAAATCACCTCTTTTCGACTGGAACACTTTTTCTGGGACACCTCGTATAAACTCGATAGAGCTTCGTCGTAATGGGTTTTAAATAAAACCGATTGATCAATTTTCACTTGTACCGCTTGAGGAGATCGAATGAAGCGAATTCGCGCGGAAATAGTGGAAGACATTAATCTTACAGTTCCGAACACCGAGCCACTTAAAACGCTTGGCGATCGTTACGCTGTTAACTACACCCGGCAGACTCTTCTTCGAATTAAGCCATCGAAATCGTAACGAACAGCGAGCACTGTTTATAGTCGTTAACAGGCCGTATGAAAACGTTTCGTTCTCTGTCGCGAGGTCCCTCGCGCGATTAACTAACTTACTGTGCGAGTGTTGAGAGATTAAGCGAGAACTTGACGAACTCGAGGCGAGGCGATAAACAAAATGAATTAAGAATGCGCTTGCAAGGAACTTGGAGCGCGCGCGCGCGCGAACCTTACTCGGAATTACATACCTGAATTTAATTCCGAGCCGAACTTGCGACCTACTCGAAGCGACCTTTTCGAATTAACGCTAACGAATATTTTTAATGCGGAAACTCGAGGTTCAACTGCGGCGCACATACATAATTAAGTTCTCATCCGAGGTAATTAATACCTCCTTTTCGACTTGTCTTAATCAAAGTTGCCAATTAAATTCGAGTCCTTCACGTCGAACACGATTGTCTCCGTCCTGGCAGGGTTTGTCTTCGGAGAGATCAATTCACGATCGAATACTTTCTACTCACGTAACAGACCGTTTATTCGCGTGAGGCGAGGTTTGCGGTCCTGGGGCTAAAAAAAGCGATGACAGGCTTGAAACCGTGAATACCATATTGATTTTATTTAACCGGATAAAATCACCGAAATCCTGTATTTTCCTCTTTTTCCAAATTGTCCTTATTTTTAATTGACGCTGTTCCATTCGAATATCGAATTTGCCAGTATCGCCGCAAGCGGATATAGTCAATTTATTTATCAATAATAATCGGCTATTATTAATATAGGGTTATTCAATTAAATTGGTCTAATCAATACCACTGAATTTCTTTATAAAAGAAGTCGTTCTTATTATTTACACGCCTTATTTTAACTTTATGTGCAAAACCTTATCTGTAAAAGAAACGACATTTAATGTTATCAATCGCAGTGTCGATTTCTAGTCACAAGTAGCTACTTAAAAATCCCATCGACTATTTAATTCTCTAATGTCACGATTATAGTTATGTAACAATCTATAGTGTATCGGCAGAGTGCAGTAATATTGAACCTGAAGAAATGAATTTTCTTTACATTAATAACTCGAATTTTTTTCGAACGACCAAATAAAACATCAACGGTGAAGTTTGCGTTTTGTCGTAATGGTGAAACTCGCGAGGCGCCGCGCACCGTTTCACTGCAAATAGGATGCACATAGGATGTAACGAATACGTCGGGGAGAATCGGAGGTACGGTCGCGGAAAAAATAGAGGAGCGGGAAACCTGAATCCGCGGCGTGCTGAGTACGTATTCCGTCTCCACGGGTTGGAAATCGGCCAACTCTCGCCCGAGTCCGGGATAGGTGAGGCAGCAGCGAGCGGCGTATTCTTCTTCCTCCAGAGGCAATTGAATTTTTATATCTGCCGAGTGAGAAGCGACCGGTAAAAAATGTCGAACGATCCCCGGGACCGTATATAAGACGGCACCGAGAAGTGTCATACGTCTCGTATGCTCACCGTTTACGACGCCGTCCCTCCCGCTCGCGTTTGTTGCTACCGAGGATCAGCGCAGAGAATAACGAAATATTCTAATAAATCGTATAAACAGATTTAATGTTTGAAACATCTGTCACCCCCCCATCGGAGATAATCTCGTCGAATAATTTTGCAGCTGTACGAGAGGAACGGGACGGGAAACGTCGATGTTAAACGGCGTCTATGACGGGCCGCATTAGCCGGCGGAAAAAAGTAACGCCTGTCTCATAAACTGGTCATTTGAAAGAGAATCTCCTGTTTCCCTTTTCCTGCTCACTTTTCATCCTTCCAGTTTACCCAGTCGTATATTTCCCGCGAACAATTATTGCGCGTAGAGCCATTTATCAAAACGTCTCACGGATCGCGAGGGAAATTCCGCCGGTTCAACAACGCATTACAACGTTCCTCGTCACCCCTGCCACCGCTTCACGTTTTCACCGTCGAACACGCGTCAACGTTTCATTTTTTTCCGAGACGCCCCCTTCGTAACGTTCAATTCGGTTTTATTTATCCGACGGCGCGTCATATCCGAGCATCCTTCAGAATTAGACGATCATTCCTGTTGGTCATTTCGTATAAAGGTCGCTCGCATCAGAAATTCATACAGAGATTTTTCCCAGCTATCAGACCCGGGCGAGGTTCGAAACGACCGTTCGCATTTGACTGGCATGAATTATTAATGAAAACTGGCGCGTTTATTGCCATAATAACAGGGCCGGTTTCATTTTCCCGCTGATGCGTTGAGCGGCACGAAAATCCATACGGGTCGGTGATGGCGTTTCAGCGTCCTGTTTTCCAGCAACTTTAACGCTCGCGCTTACGTGCCGTAAAACGTTCTTCGAGCCGGGCGAACTTTCGCCTTAAGTAAATAAATCAGAAAGTTGCGCGCAGATGCTTAACTCGTCCCCTGCAGTTAAGTACCTGCCCGGTGTTCACGTGGCGCAGTGATTTTATCACCTCGCAAATGAACTGTGCCTATCCGATTGATCGGAGCGGCCGATAGACGACCGTTGAGTTACGGCCATCATTCTTTGTCGAGGCACTTGACAATTAGCCGTCGCGCACGCTATCATCGAATACGGCACATTTTCTAGCCGGGGTCAGTTTCTCACCGTTAACTCTGCTATCAACAAGTTTGATGTGAAAACACTAGAAATGGTATTAACTAGTTACGCAAAGAACGTGTCAAGTGTATTTCCAATTTATTCTTCTTTTTGATTCTGCGGAACGTTTTTAGTTTCGTATCGGTTCAGATTCGGTACCATTTCACTCTGAAAGCATTTGAAAACGCAACAGCTGAAATTTCACAGTCCCGAGGCTCGGAAATATTTCAGGCAAAACAAAGCGCGGTCGCGGAGGAAAAACAGACTGTGCCAGCCTCAAACGATTACGCGTACAAACAAATATTCGCGATGTTTCACCTGACCCGGTGCATAATCACGCATTAACCGTGTCGATTTTCGTAGCGGAGGTTCGGTGACGTCGGGGGTTGAATAACTGAAAGACGGGGATGGAGGAGATCCCGCCGCCGGGAGATCCGATCTGATGTCGCGAATCCCACGGTGAATATCGACGAGACGACGACGCCGAGACGCAGCGGAACACGGATGAAGATACGTGCGTGCGTTATTCGTGCACCCACACACTCTGTATTCAGGTGCACGCGTAGAGAGCGATTCGGCAGGTTCCTAATCCGGTAGCGAGTACAGTACACGATCCTTCGAGTCGTATCCAACCAGTCTAGCCGGATGCAATCATTAGGAGACATATAGAATCGAGGAGGTTGAAGTGGGTAGCGACAGGTACAAATTGGCCCGCACCATATTGGGAATTGAAACCTCGTCGACATAACGAAGCCAATTCCGCCGGTGCTCGAGTAGTGGAGGGGAGATGAGAAAAAGGGCGAGGAAACTCGCGTTAATTCGCAAGGAAACCCTTGTCCACCGAAAGGAGGGTCGGACCGAGGGTCGTAACAAAGTGTCTTGAAATTATATCTGCTCGTTATACTCGACGCGGGAGCGGGTCGAACGGGATATATTAAATTACGATAAAAATCCGATGTTATCCACGATTTTATTAACTACTATGGAATTTTGGTGACACGAGAGCTTTTGAATAAACTGCGATCGATTTTTGACCCGGAGACATCAAGATTTTATCTGGTGACGTACGTACGTCTATCATGGGAAGTGTACGAATAGTTCGAAAATAGCCAGTTCTGTGACAGACTCCCCTCGACCGGATCAGATATCACTGCCCTTCGTATTTTACTAAGTCCATTGTACAGACAGAAGAACGATGCGAGAGATGTTTAAGATCATTGAACATCTCGCAGAATGTTTACGCTTTTCTTTTGCGACTGAATGATGATCAATGACTGGCGTTATCCTCGGCGTGACGAGCGTGAGTTTTATAAACTAGCCACTTTTACGAGGAAAGTTGCTCGCCGGGAGAATGGAACGCGCCGGCCGGCTGCCTGTAAAATCGATCGTAATTACCGAGCGAGAGTTCTGACAACGGGAACGATACAACCGCGACGCCGGGGTGGAGGGACGCGCGGCTATCGATCCCGTAAAACAAGCATCACCTCCGATGGCTGTTTCGCATTAGGTCCGCGCGCTCCTCGCAATATTTCATTGCTCGGCGCCTTACCTCCGAAAGTTCATGCGCGAACAATTAATCAGCGATCCCGCGAGTTCGGTGTGCAACAACGTTTCGCAAGAGGTGCCGGCTGAAAGTAAATTCGACCAAGTGCCGCGTACCAGCCAGCGTCGGCTCGCTAATGAATGACTCCAATAGTGCAGTTTACGAAGCCGAGCAGCTTCCATGAATGCAGCCAGAATCGTGAATGAGATTAGCCGAGTTGTTCACGGGAAATTCCACGGAACTCTTACGCCTCCGCTGTTCCATTAGCGAGTCGGAATCGTTTTTCTATTCGAGTAACCAAACGCGAGAGCCGTTTGATGTAATGAAATTATTATTATTACAGCTTTGGGAGACTGCGTCCGTATTTTACGAGATCCACAGACCCGCTCGCATATTTAATGAAATATTATTTTATGACATTTCTACGCATATGTGATTCGACCAACCGGGATTAATTATTCGATTGAAAACGGTGATATATACACGCGCAAAATTGCTACTTCCCATTTTCCCCGTAGGATTTGTCCTACAAATATTCACGTATGCGCGACGTTAAATAAATTTGTGTCGGTGAGCCAACCGAGTTAATTCTTTCTTTCCCGATCGGCTCGCATCTCGGGCTTCATTACGAGATAACAGTCACTTATCACACGGCGAAATACGGCAATCAATTGTTGTTGTTCCGATGGCAAACAGGAATTAATTTTGCAATAAAATATACATATACTCGACGAAGAACGGAAATTTTGCCGAATCAATAATCGCGTCCGCAACGAGCACTCTGATTTATGCTTGATAAATATTATCGACCGCTTTTACTTCGGACGCATAATTACCTGCTCATCGTTACGAATATCTTATAGAATCATAATTATAAAATAAATACCCGGAGTGAATTCAAATTGAATTACAATGATTCTCATTAATTTCGTACGCGGTCTGACTAATTTCAGTTCGTACTACTTGTTATCACTGCTGCAAGTGGTACAACCGTTCGCGGTGGGACGGCGGGCCTCGGCCGAAGTTTTTCAAGGTGCCGCGGGGATTTGAAAAGTTTACGTAAACCCTTTGTCGAGGGCTCGTTTTGCTAGAGAGCGAAAACCAGGTTACACAGTGGCAAACGTCGCGGCGTCGATCCACTCGATCGAGCACAATGTAAAGCACACTGGACGATAATAATTTGGCGCTGTACCAAAGTTCGGGGATTCTGTTAGCCGGGCCCCTACTGTCATCGCGGAAAAAATACGGTCGCCAAACATACGAGGAAATCCAACCGCCCGCTGTTCACCGCAACCAGCCTACGTTTTCGCGCTCGAGCCTGGATTTTTTTTTTTTCGCGACAATCTGAACCGAATGGAGGTCACCATCGACGAAAGGAAAATTCCTGCTAGCAATTATATAATATCTGTCGAGAGACAGAAGGAGAATCCTTCTAATCCTTGTAAGCGTGTATAGCTACTGCTCCCTGGCATGGGGGAGACATCAGTTTATGGAAACGGGCTTTCGTTATCAGTTCGCCGGCGAGGAATTCCAGCCGCAGGGTTATCTCGCCTCCGAGATTGCCGAAGGCTTCCCAAACTCTTGCATTTCCATATCGCCGGCAAGTGCGAGTGCATTATCCGGTAGAGATCGCGAGTAATAGACAGTAATGAAGATCGGTGGAACGTTTGTAACGTTACGCAAAAAATTCCGAACGAATACGAACGTACAGGCGATGTTTTAAAAATGAATCTCGTGAAAATGATTCACTGCATTGGAATACTGTTTAAAATGCATAGTTATCAACTTTCATTTCAATTATTCTAACAATTGTTTTGAAACGACTTTTAAATGATTACACATTCATTGATCGATAAAATCGTGACGCAATTAGAGTTTCTGTACCACGCGATGTGTTGTAAAACTTTCATACGCGTATTATTTTATTTCATTGTATTTGATGTCTCTCATTTTTGTTTCATACTGGTACCAGCTGCGGGGTTTAAACTGTTACAAAAATCTGTAACAACGCGCACACGTGGACCTTTTCACCGCAAATACATATGCGTCTAACACGCAAACAGCGGATCACAAATATCGAGCACGCCGTTTAATCTGGCAACGTTCGATACGGCATTAGCAAGTTTTTACCGATACCGACGTTGGTCGATATTTCAAGTAAAATTAGTCGGTCGTTCTCACGGCACTGTGAACAGCGTAACGGCAGAAGAATATTCGAATAAAAATGATGATGTGGCCGGGAGGCAGTGCACACGATTTTACCACGCGCGACACGAGTATTCATGGCAATGCATAAACTAAAGTTACTGGTGAAGAATGTGTCTAGCTCGCGCCGCAATATACGATTCCGCGAGCAACTTTTCCGTGGGACGGAAATGAAATCGTACCCTATTATGCGCATGATGAAACACTCTTTCATACCGGCAAGTATTTGCTCGTTTCCAATTACGCCGTTGTGAGGACCGGTTCGCGTACCAAAGGAAACGAAGCAAATTGTATGAAAACCATCGGGACATTCGTGGCTACCAGAAATTTGTAATACCGCCTATCGATCAATTCCTATTAGAAACGTTTTATCCGCTTCAACGAACGCTTAATCGATGTCGTAGAATATCAAATAGATTTGAATCCAAGGCAGTTTCGGCTTATATGCAGGGCTCTTTGACAAGGAATCCTGCAATTCTCCAGCCTTATCTCAAAACTGATAACAAGAACTGCATATTTGAATAAGATTTATTTACTTTATTCAAACGGTCGTTTTTAAATCCACTTTAGATTGATTATATTATTCTATCAAGTGAAAAGAAAAGGGTTGACGATGAAAAGTGCGACGGTTCAGAACGATTTAGCATAACGCAATTCAGTTTGAGTTCGTAGATGGGTTGATTTAAAGTCTGAGATAATATCGGTTGGGCTCGAAGGTGGAATTGGACTCCCTGGGTATGCGGGAGTAGATTCCAACGAACCGTCGCGGCATGACGGCACGCCCGCTATGTCTAATCAGTGCCAACTCAATTTCCCACCGCGTCTATTGTCACTTGATTCCAGACGCGTCTCGTTGGCCCCGATGCGCGTGTCGGCACCCGTTGTTAGCGATGGACCCGAAAACGCCTCGGATTGCTTCGGGCATACGTACGAAATTCCACTGTATACGCGCCTCGGACTTCACTTAAGAAAAAGTGAACTCGAAACTGCGCGGGAGGACTTATTTCCAGGACCGCGCGTCTGTGTCCCCCCTGAGGACCAACTTTCAGGTATTCGTTCGATTCTCCGTGGGTGCTCGAAAGTTTCAACGGTTCTCCAGTCTCGTTAAGCCTCTCGCGCTTCTTTTTAAATATTTTCGTATCCCGGTTTAATAGATGTTTTAAAGTTCAATCGGGAACGGGTTAAATGTTTATTAGCACCGGTTACCTTAAAGCGAATTCCCGGGGAGTGCCCCGGCACGACTCTTTGGGGTTCTGGGAATGTACGAAGTTCGAAGTGAATGCGCGAACTTGACTCAAGTTCCATATTCATTTAGACTCTTAAGTTGATGAAGTCGGGATGGCCGAGATTCTTGAACACGTGCTTCTAACTTGTTCGTGTATGCATTACGCGGCTACAGCCGAACTTCGTGGTTACGTATTGAAACGCCAATTACTCGTAGAATCGATCTACTTTCGAATTAATTTCGCTGTAGACGCGCACGCCGTGGCGTAAGCATTTTCGGATAATCCGATAATTAACGATAAACCGACGATCAATTCAATATCAGGTTTACAAACCGACGTACAATTTTCGAACGCAGCCTCGAGCTACTTTTAAAGATTTTTTAACGACGTATTTTACACGGTAATGCATTATTCAACGGGCCGTTGGCGGAACGAAAAGAAGAACGCGCCGCCTCCAAGTAGTACGAGTCGACAGACGCAGCGACGCGGCCAGGATAGGGCGACGAATTGATAAACACGGACAGGCAGGTGAATCATAATTTTAAATGAACGGTAGGCCAAGATTAAGGTCAAGGGTCGATAGTTCTCGGTGCTGCCGGAAATCCGATACCAGAGGGAGAAACGAGATTACCGAAATAACTTCTGCGTTCTCTTGACCCTCGTCGGCTCTCGGACATTCAATCTAAGATACTGTTCTGGATAAGAGTAATATCTTATCGATAAGCTCAATATCCGTGAAGGATAAAGGAGAGTTCGCTCGTTCGGAAGAATCACATAACTAAGTGCTTACCGAGAGGAATAATAAAAATCTCTGTTCTCATACGTACATAAATTAAGAAAACTTATGCACTGTTACTTTAAACTGTTTACGGTTAGTTTCTTGAACGAACCGTGGTACGCTGAATTATCTTCACACACTCGATTTTGCATATTATGTTTACGGTAAATTTGTATATATATTGTAACAACGTACGCTGTTTGCCTGCTCGACTTAACCACCTGCGCGTTCTCTATGCAGCCATAAATTCCCATGGAGGGCACGTAAGTACCCCGCGCACGATCCGCGTCATTAAATCGATACTCACCGAGTAGTCTGAACAATGTGCAGCCCTCGTATCTCCTGGAACAGCGCCGCGGCGACCGGCCCCGCGGCGGCTACGGAGAGAGCCACGTATAAAAGTTCGATGAGGCGCCTACGATTTTCGTTATCTCGCATCTAATGCCGGATGGATTATCGATCGCGCCGGTTGTTACGCGACGCCATTACGCTGAACTCCGTGACCCGTATAAGCCGCGTGTAACAACCTTCCGTCGTCGGCTGAGATACACAGATCTTAGCGAGCGCGTACAAGCTGCTGGTCCATTAGAATTTAAATGAATCGCGACTTATCATCTTTAATCCTGCTTAATTGTTCGATACTGCGGGCCTCCGATCGCTGATAACGTAATGATCGGTGTTATTATTGATGTCTGCAGTAGTCCGAACTTGATTTATAATTCACGACGGAGGCATTACGGCTCCCTTGGAGATTCCATTTACCGCTGGCTCTTCCGTTTCCTTGGCAAATCGGATTACCGATGGATTAAATCCACTTTCTAACCATTGGTACACCCCGCGGGGGTGGCACGTGAAAGAAGGGCGATCAAGTGGCTAACAAAATGTTTCTAAGGGACCACCAGTTTCGTGCGATTCCCAACTTGCGGAACGATCGAACAATGCCAGTTATATTTACTAGGTCTGGTCCGGATCCCTGGAGGAGGGCAAGTGAATCGAGCACAATCGAACGTCCCTCGACGTACGCTCGCAAAAATACCGAAGATAACCGCTGACAGGTGGCACAGAGACCGTCGAAAATAATGACGTAGAAAATGGTCGTTTATCAACGTGAAACGTCAACCGGGGACGTATGACAAACGTGGATCGCGGAATGAAATACCGGGGTGCTCGCAGGAAGCACGAAATTACGCGAAATTACCCAATATTACCGAGGAACACGCCAGGCGAGCGACGCTCGACGTTGTTCAACGGGTGAGCTAGGTGTGCCTAACATCCAGGTGTTTTCCTGCATGGTCGGAAGCGGCCGGCTTTAAATCAGCTCGATTATCGCGTACAGAGAATATGTTGGGCCTTGGCCTCCCCCGGGGGTACGTCCAGCCATTAGGGTGCCAGGAAGTCGACCATTACGCTATCGTGCCGTTCGGAAAGAAAGAACTCTCCAGACCCGAGGATCGCCGCGCGACTCTTTTACTTATATACGTGTATATACCTAGCAGAAAACCATTAGTTAGCGTTCGTACAATAGTCTTCTGGCCCCGGAGGAATTTATGGCGGTCGCGTTATTCCGCGAAAGGTCACTGGGTTAACCCAACGTTAAGCTTTTCCGCTTCCACTTAAGTGATACGTCGCGCGACGTCGTGCTTGTCGAGACTTCCAAAAAGGCTGACGAGTTGAGTGCCGCGTCAGACGTCTCCGAGATTACAGAAAGTTTCCCTGCTACTTTCCGACGGTATCCGACGAGACTCGCGAACATCCGACGGATTCACGTCCGATTATTTCAGAAGAACCGATGCCCGCCGGTAATTGCAGCCAGATCCGATAAACACAGCTCGGTTCGACGATTATTCGCTGATGAAAGAACGCGGAACCGGGCTTAAGAGGAGCCATAATTACAATCGCGCGCTGTCAACGAGAACACGTTTCCCCGGAGAATCGTCTCGAGGCTCGATCGATCCCGAACGCCTACCACTGTCTGTCGATCGAGATTTCTGCGGGACGTTTCACGACGAAATAGCTCCCAGTAACATCAGCGATTAAAAAGAACTCCACGTCCTTTTACAACTGAACAGCTCCGATCTCTCAGAAGCTTGAGGACTTATTTGTCAACATATATATATATATGTGTAACATAATTCTATCGATTCCACTTGCTTTATTTTATTTCAAATACTTTTGCAATTCAATTTCTGTGCAGTGCAATTTGCCGGCGGTCGTGTAATGAGTTAATAAGAAGTCTTAGCAGAGTAAGTACGTGAGCACGCGTAATCCTCCGGACTGCAGTACATAATTAGACACAGTTCGAAGTTATTCAGCCCATGGATTAGTTGTTGCCGTCAACTTTAAATGAATCCCCCGTCCCGTGTCTAATTTATTTCCTGTCGTCTATCGCGCACCATGTAAATCCAACGGAACTAATTAAAAAGGGAATAGGGAAGATATACGAGTTGTAAAGTCGCAAGATCTCGTTTGAGGATCTGCAAAAATGTTTAACAGCTTCCCTTCGCACACTTCAACGAAGCTTTTTGTGACCCCACCGAACAAAGTGTACCTTGCGCCGGTAGAGAATCCGTGCATACGAGAAGCGTTTAACTGCGCGCAGTTAATTGGAGCTCCCGGGTGCATTTTTCAGAGGAAGGAAGCCATCCTGGTTTTTCTTCAACGTCGAGCTCGAATTTTGGGAAACATGGAATTACGAGTCTCTGCTCCTGGTTTTACGAGCTCCAACGCGTCCATTGGCACGGCACACGTATTAAGCAGGCGGACTGAAAATTCCTTCGACGCTTTCGCGGCGACGCGTGACGGCGACCTGGAAGGGTGTCACCTACGGAAAGGTGTCGTCCTGTTTTATTTCCCGCGCCGGTGTAAACCCCGCGGAAGCTAACATTTTTCGAGCACCGCTGCCTTCTTTTGCCGTGTAACTGCGGCGTAAAAGCACACCCACGGCTCAGCGAATTAGACTACGAGATTCCCTGTCGCGAGTGAAACATTTCGTCTGCGAAAAATGCTGAAATCTTTAATGCACTCAGTCAGCTTCTTTCATTCTCCCTTTTTATCGTCTAGCTTTTGTCAGCACGTGTCAAATTTTCTATGCACTTTTGTAAGTGCTTGTAAGACGGCAAATTACTTCTTCGTTATACGTTGTTTTAATAGTTTCTGTACGATAGTGATCGATCAATCGTATGACGTTCTCCACGTTTTTCGAACGTCGAAGGTAAAAGTGTCGTTCCTTCGCCGATTATTAGCATTTTCTTTGGAAAGCAGTGTAGGAGCGACGATGCACCGGGGGAACGATCTGTGTAATTTTCAGGTAACTTAGTGGAAAGCGCTGTCGACGACCGACACCGATGATTTATACGCGTTTAGCGACCAATGACGCGAAAAGATTACACGGTCGGGCGAGCGCGCGCGAGCCCCGACAGTTCGCTCGCGCTCACGATTAGCAAACGTACGCGTCGGGCACTTGCATACGCAGCGCAATTTTCCCTCTTGCCTAATGGCCCATAACCTTTGATTGGACCGTGTTTACGTAGCCGTTTTAAACGACCGAACCCTCTCTTCTGCTACCGCGCCGTTTTTACGGCCGCTAACGAGCTGCCTCGATGATCTCGAGAGAAAAATAACCCGTGGCTAACGATAATTCATCCCCGCTAGTAAATCGCCCGAAGCCTCGTGCGAGTACACGTATCCTTAACCGACGATAAAAACGGCCGGCCGACGTGTGCGTAAAATTGAATTTTTATGCGGGCCTGCGCGCAACAGCCGAGTTTCTCCAACTACGCAAACGAGGGAAACGAAGTTGCGGAAACTTTCCCGAAGAGCAACGAAAGGACGCGTCTCTCGCCTCCTGTTGAATCATTATAGAGCGAGGAACCTCGCGAGGACAAACAGAGCCGTCATTTTCCCTAAGCATTTTCCGAAACTTTCCTGTTACTTTTTGTAACGCGAGGTCAATCCGTACATTCTGTGACCTAACTACCTCCTTCGACTATCTCGCCGGGGAGCGATTAAGTTTTATACCGTTCATTCATTTATTAACGCTGACGGTCAGACGGAAATACGACTTCCTCGATCTCCGTCGAATTTCAGATGATCCCCCCGTTTCCTCGGAATAAAAATATTTTCAATTCCTATGAAACTCCTCCGCGTTGTTGGATGCCGGGGGATGTACGGATGGAGCGAAGAGGACACTGTATATGTACATACTATATACACCCGCGCGGAATCGCGAGCTGAATAGGGAAGTTTGCGGGTACTCCCTCTTTGTTCTTATTTGCACCTCCGAGTTCCGAGTTAATAAACTATTTGTAAACAGCTTACACCTACATCGCACCGAGACGGTAACACTCGCTCCGAGCATGAATAATTCTTTTATACTTTTATCTGTGCTCCGTATATAACCGGGGAAAAACGAAACCGGATCTCACTCTCTCCAGACGTAAATTAAAATTCATCAAGATACCCACTATTTATGAAATCCATTTGCTTCCAAATACCAAATCCACTATATAAGCTTTGTAGGCGTGCGCCAATTTTCTTCATATTAACGATGCTCGGATTTATTCGTTAACAGGCGATTGTTTAGATGATATAAAAGTGCCTTCGCCTTTACGTGATAAACGAGCTGTTTCCTTTATCTTGTAAAAGGATATTCGACGGTGGGAAGGAGGTGTACAATCGTTTAATTTATTGCCGGCACAATGACCGGAATATCGCGTCCGCGACAACGAGCGTGTAGAACCGATTGCAGCCGACAGTTACGGACGCGAAGGGTCCTCGTCTAACGCGATTAATCAGCGCGGACATTTCGTAACGACGTAGCAACACAACATCTGCCGTGCCGCGTGTCCCGCCACTAGACGTCAATTCGGGACTAACAAAAGCGGCAATTGTACAAAAGAAGTCGTATGCAATTTCCTTTTAACTCATTAAGAAGTGTTCGACGATGGACGAAATAATTAATCGATTACTCCCGAAGTAAAGCCTTTCTTATCCAAAAGTCCTCCGGTATCAGAAAAGCGTGAGCTAAACAGAAATAACCGAAAGGAGCTGTGAATCTGTAGATACAAATTACGTACATACGACGACGCCGGAATGTCTGATAGTCGACACGCTTCCGGCTGCTCGATGAATCTTGTATCTCTTACTCCCGGTTTTATACGAAACGCCGTTGTCTGAGAAAAACGTGGAAGGGGTGAAACTTAATTGATTTTCCGGTATTGGCAACTTAGAGATCGTGTTTACAGCTTTTTATCTGAGGTCTCGAAAAAACTGATTAGAACACACATGTAAATATCGGAAAAAGTTGATTGTTGGTAGAGAAGTAATGAAATACTCGGTGAAGCCTTTGTGACCGAGATTCGGAGGCTTCCTGTTTCTTAGACAGGATACTCCAATCGATATAAAAATATCCAGGTCGTGAATAAAGTCTACTTTTCTAAGGCTGTTTACCGCGAATACCTCTATTCATACACAATCTCTATTCTGCCGGGTTATTATACGATGATTCGACGTAATAGCCGTCCTATTTATCTCGGGTGCAAATCGTGGCAACGCTATTTAACATCCCTCATTACTTGGCATGGAAAAAGTTGCTTCCGCTTCCTGGCGCGGAGATCAGGTTTCCCTCGTTGCCTATTCCAATCCACTCCCTTAGAGTCATGTCCCCGAGGCGAGGTAGATTGGTAGCCAGTAATAATGAAGTCTCATAAATAAAAATTACAAAGGGACCTCCTCGGCCGGGCTCGGCTTCATAGCGAAAAAGATGAAAAGGTGAAAAAATATAGTCCCCCTACCTAACCAGCCACCCACCCACCCACCTATCCACCTAGCTACCTGGGGCAAACTTTATCACTTCCACCGTTAGTTCGCCTTCTGGCTCTCCGGTTCCTTTCTGTCCTGTTCCGCCGCTTCTTCGGTTAAACAACGACTTGCCATCTCCCATTCTCGCGTCCCTCTTCCTCTCTTCGTCGCGGGAACTTGTTTGCCATGTACTCCGACGTCGGAACTTTGCACTCCGCGGCAGCGCGCACGGCCCTCGAAACTTTTCGCGATGAATCGATGAACGGGAGACGACGGGAAACTTTCACCAACGGAAATCAACCTTTGATTATCAAGAATTTGTCTTCTGTTTACGCACAGTGTCTGGGGGACCTGGTCGTAGCATTCTTTTCTGGGAGCAACTCAGAATACTTTTGACCTACATGGCTACTGTCATGTTACTTTGCAAATGGAATTAAACCTCCAAATTTGACGTTTCTATATTTCCTGGCTTATAAAATATTTAGGATGAATTAAAAAATTCGGAACGTATAAAATGGTCAGACTTCGTGTAGAGGTCAAATGTAACGCTGTTATTAACTCTGACACTTTCGTACACGAATCACTCTTCTAATTAAAGAACATTTATGACGTGGCAAATATAAAGCACGTTGGTTGCATTTTAATATTCATCTTTGAAAGTATTTCATAAAACAATAATTAGATGGTAGCCGTAGAAGGATTTAATTTTACATGACGTTGGAAAGTATAATAACTTCTCTGTGAGGAAGACTCAATTTTTCCCACGCGACGGTTTTGATGGGACTTTACGTTGTATCGTGAGACTCGTGGAACGTGCGGACAGTCAGCGACGATGCTTGGAATCGTGTTAATTGAATTATCACCGAGTCCGCGACTGTTGTCGGCGGTTATCTGACGTAAACGGGACGTGGTCGATAAATTGGCGAAATCAGCGGCGGATAAGAAAATTTCGTCCGCCGAAGGGGAAAGCGGAAGGAAAAAGTCACTTTCCCGGGGAAAGATATAACGACGCGCTGATATCTACCGGTAGTATATCACGTCTGGTCGCAAATTATAGCGGCCCGTGCTGCGTTTGATAGATGACCGCAATCCAGGTTGATAATGGCCGCGGCAACGCCTTCCAAGTAGCCGGATTATTTTAAACGGGAAAAATGAATAACAGATCTTTATCGCCGCGTCTCCATCAATTAATCGAATACCGATCAGCAGTAAATCTGATTAATAGCTCTCGTCGAGGTATAAATACACGCCACGCTAATTACTCGTTATATTTTGATTTATCCCGATATTTATTAACATATCGGCCAATTTTCTGCAACATGCGTTCATCGCGAACGTTTAAATAACAAGTATATATATAGGGCGTCCCAGAAAAATTGTTACAACCTGCAGGTTTTTCTGTACGACATTTTCATTTGGCGAAATGCAAATAGAGTGATGGTTTTTGAATTATTAACGAAAAACATATAAAATGTATAATTGCACGTTCGTCGGAATTGAGAAGGAAATTGACATTTCTCGATTCGCGTATAATTCCGTTCTAAAGTTTGACAATAATGCCAATCATCGATGCGTATAATTACTGTAACGTCGCGCCCGATAAACATGACACGTTCGAACGTTTTAGCGATGGCCGAAACGACAAGGAGAAATAATCAAATCTCATTTGCGACCGATTGCACGAAATCGTGCGTCACGTGCAATTTTCCAGTTTGTAATTATCGAATTGAAATTTAGCGACGGTACGAATCGTAAACAACTTGTCCACCGAACGCGAGGCTCGACGATTCGTTCCGAGCGAAGTCGGAGTTTCTCCATTCGTTTGATATCGTACCGAAAATTCTGCGTACACTCGTTCCGTCGAATAGTGATAATGGTACGCCTGTGATAACAGTAAAATAGTGTCGAGGCCATTGTTCCACCGCTTATTGTGCGCTTTTCACAATGCTCCGTCGTGTTTGTACGAATTCTATCAATTATAGGTTGCGCGCACGGAGGAAACAGCGTTATAGAGACCGGCGTATTGTTATAGACGTCGAATAATTAAACGCAGCGCCGAAATTATCCGTACGATTTACATAATTCGACGCGAACAAGAGCGGAAGGTATATTTTTTTTTCCATGTTTCATCGTCCGATAATGAGCGTCCAGCGTGGCGTCATTTCGCTTCTGCTAGAACGGTTCGAAATAATTGGAAAACGCGGTTCGACGATGCATATAGCTAATAAAATATGATCAGTACATAGAAGAGGTGCACGTTTGTGGAGCATGTCGTTTTGACAGCTGCCACTCTATACTTAATCGAGTTTCCATGTTAATGGGCTGGTCGACGGTAACGAATCGCGGCCGATTTTCAACGGTGAACTGGCCCGCGGCGTAATAACGGGGCCGAGCGACCGTCGTGTCGTCGGTTCGACGGAGAAATCTGCATGCACTGCGAAAATGGCGACGCGAATGGAAGACGTAGCCAAGTACCCGGTATGAATAATAGCGGTGGTCGCGAATGCAATCTTCCCCGTTCAGTTTCCCGCGGGTACTCGCGACCCTCTTGGAACGAGCGAAACGCTTCAATTACGAACGCGGGATTCGTATCTTTATAGCATGTTGGGAACACGAAATCGGCCCCCAGAGCGTGGGGTAGCGAGGACTCATTGAAATTACTGCGCGCAGGAGCCCCTTTGTTCAGTCAAGACTCTCGGTGACACGTTTTGATCCCGGGACCAGGGATCGATCGCAGACGCTCATAGCCATACGCATACGCGCGTATCTCGCAGCGGCAGGTTCGATAACGCGACGACACACAATGGATATTACGCGCGATGACGTAATCAGCGGTAATGAATTAATCGGATCATCGGCGACGAGGAGGAGACGCTCGAAGGCAGACAACCGAGGTCGAGACGTCGTCGTCGTCCCGTCCCCTCATCCCCCTGATTACGATTCTGAACGTTGGATCGACTCGGAGATACTGATTGCTCAATGACCGAACTGCTGCCCGATCTCTGCCGGCGAGCCGAAAGTCAATTCCGCGCACGGCGAGGATTCATTTGCAGCGACAAACCTTACTTGATGAACTTATCAAGCACCTTTTGAGCCGTTCCGGTCTGTATTATAAAAATTGCGCAGGTCTCACGTGCCGCGCGGTAGAATTCCGTGCGATGAAAACGTCACTTGTGTACTGCGGCGTGTAGCCCGTGCAGCAGCGGATAGAAGAACACGTATAATGCGGCTCACGACCTTTACCACGGTTCCCATTCATCATGATTATTAGTAGGGTAGAAGGGAATTATGTCTATAATTACGGAGCGAGTAAAAATATTCCCGTCGCGATACCGTCGCGCAAAACCGAGCGTAGACGTGCACGCTTCTTTTGTTCTATCGATTCGCGGCAGAGCGGCGCGGCTCGGGGGCAATTTATAAATACCTTGTAAAAAGCCCACGCGCGCACGTGCTACGCGTTAACATGCGACCGAGCGCCGAGCAACCCCTTGTTTCTGTACGGGAATCTGCAATGTAAAAATATCCACGGGTGCCAGCCCGCTGCTGCTCTTCCCGCTCCACCAGCCGCGCGGCCACTTAACAGGCCGCGTTTTAGAATATGCAAATGTCGAGCCTGCCGCGTCGCAATCGTACTCCGTCGCGCGTAATCCTAAAAAATACCGCGGGAGAAATAGGGAACGTTGTTCTCAAGTACGTCGAGTCGTATTCGTCTCGTAGTTTCCAGCAGTCATCCGGGCCAAGTCTCTGTATTCGCTTGACTGATCGTCAGAGCCACGCGTGTACACGTCGGGTCAGCTCTCGAGCTGGTAGTGTATCAATTCGATGCAGCGACCAGGTGCCACTTAGCGTTACGCGGTAGCCGCTCGGTTCGACCGCCTATGTACCACCGTGCCGAAGTTCCACGTTCGATGCACTCTGGTGTGAGTGGAGCCGGCCTGAAATTAGTCGGCTAAACGCGATAATTGTCAGCGTCTATTAATTATGCCGCGACCTTTAGATGGCCCGCTCTAACCTACATATGTACGCAGTTCGAAACTTATCTGAATCCGGCTACGTGTACGTATGTATGTCTGTAACCCGCTATGTACTAAACGTTTGTAATGCTGCATGTAATAGAAAATCGACCGGTCGTTTCGTATTCATGGAGCTCGTACGTAATTTCCGTTTGTTTAAACATCATTCTAATACTTGTATAATATCCTTCAGTTTTAAATGTGTAGCTGTGGGTGTGTGAAAGAATTTGATCAAAAGTCTAAGCAGATTATTATTAATATTAGGGGTAACCATGGGCAGCCTCATTGAAGATTTTGGAGAGACAGCCACATTTTTTTTAATATAAGATTAATAAAGGAAGGATTTCTGCTATGCCGATATTATTTATGAAAATAATTGAATTAGCAAGTTTTTATCTGCATAAAATTTGCTGATAATTAGTATGCACTGTTCTCAGTTAACGTCCCTAATTAATATGGAACGGTGCTCATTTTTAATAAATTTCATAAGTCAAAGGGTTAATGCGATTTTGTAGCGTCTTAGCCTTAACAATAAAGTTTGCATACCCATTTCTTTTTTTCTTTATTTTGTAAAATAACGTGAATATTAATTGTTTAGAGTCAGGCGAGCCGTCCTTTGACCACCGATTAAATAAGATCTCTTACTTGAATTAGGAATTAAATACGATATTAGATATATTCGGTTTATCTGTTAAGCGAAATGCGATTTACACGGTGTGTACGAGGGACGGCTCAATCTCCTGCACATACTTTGCATGCGGAATGATCCGATGGTACGTGCGCGAATTCGCCCCGGCAGATGATTCTCTCGCACGTTTGATATCTCTACGATTTTTCAACCGGCAATCCTCTCCGAAGCCCACGCTCGCATTCCCGGTGTTCCTCTTCGCAGCGTTGATTTCACTTGAATTCGCGTGCGCCGCACGTTATCCGGGATCCAGTTTAGAACAAAACGCTCCCAGATATCAGCCTTAACCGTGGAACAACGCGATTAAGCCTTTTAATTTACGCGCTTTGTTCCGGCTAACAAGCAACGGAGTAAACAAACTGCTTGGACCGTGTATTGATAAAAGTTCCTCTGCTCCAAAGCTTCGTTACTCGCGTGTGCTTAATCTCTCGCGGACCTGTCCCGCAGAACTGTGCTTTAACGAACCGTTTAGAAAATGTTTTTCCGCTATCCAGAATCGGAACAGACTTAAATTCCAAGCATTTATTTATTACTAGATTGCAGACTTTTAAAATGTTTAATGTAACATGAATAAT